>NW_027596554.1:52500-65000 GCF_964194155.1 Cetorhinus maximus | reverse complement strand
CCCGCACCTGCGCACTCACACCTACGCACTCACACCTACGCACTCACACACCTGCGCACTCCCACACCTACGCACTCCCACACCTACGCACTCCCACACCTACGCACTCCCACACCTACGCACTCCCACACCTACGCACTCCCACACCTACACACTCTCACACGCTCTCACCCTCTCACAAGCCAGGAAAGACCGTTTCCGTCCCCAGCCAGTTGCTTGAGGCCTGTGCTCCGGTATATTTACACTTACACTGTATGAGAGGCAGACGTACCAATCAGAGAGGTAAACAGCTCTGGGGCTGAGCTCCCAGCCGCCATGAACGTCGCTCCAGCCACATCTTCACTCAGTTGGAGATGCTGCGAGACAAAGGCTGAAACTGTCAGGAACATTAGGGCAGGGACTCTCGCAGATGTCAAACAATCAGCAGGAGGTTCCCTGCTGCCGTGTGGATTTCTGTTCTCAGTTAATTAATGTTGTCATCTCGTTGCGAATCTCAATATTAATTATCGTGGAAGGACACAGAGTGAAACAGTCAGTTTAATGAGCAGCCTCGTCCCCAGTGACACGCTGCCCACAAAATGGGCCACACACGGGAAGGACATCAAGTATAGGAGACAGCAAGGGGTCCATTCAGCCCCTCGAGCCTCCTGCTGAGCCTCCTCAACCTCGACGCCATCTTCCAGTCCGTTCCCCATGTTGTGTCCCCTCAGCGCCCAAAGGCCTAGTGGGCTCGGCCTTGAATATAGTCAATGGCGGAGCATTCACAACCCTCTGGGGCAGTCAACTCCAAAAGATTCACCACCCCTCCCAGGGCGGGACATTTCTCCTCCCCCTCGGTCCGAAATGCCGGACCCCTTATCCTGGGACTCTGTCCGCCCTCCCCCTCCCCTGGTGTTCCGAAGTCCAGAGGAAGCAGGAAACATCCTCTCAGTATCGGCCCTGTCGAACAGACCAACGATGCGTGTCACTGGGAACAGCTCTCCGCCCTTGGAGGCACATTCAGTACAATCTCACCTCAACGGCCAATCCTCTCGCTACAGGACAAGAATGTCTGTCAAAATTAGCATGGTCAATGTTTACATTGTGTTTTACACAGTGTCCCATCAGGACAGGTGCAGCACAGGGTTAGATACAGAGTAAAGCTCCCTCTACACTGTCCCCATCAAACACTCCCAGGACAGGTACAGCACGGGGTTAGATACAGAGTAAAGCTCCCTCTACACTGTCCCCATCAAACACTCCCAGGACAGGTACAGCACGGGGTTAGATACAGAGTAAAGCTCCCTCTACACTGTCCCCATCAAACACTCCCAGGACAGGTACAGCACGGGGTTAGATACAGAGTAAAGCTCCCTCTACACTGTCCCCATCAAACACTCCCAGGACAGGTACAGCACGGGGTTAGATACAGAGTAAAGTTCCCTCTACACTGTCCCCATCAAACACTCCCAGGACAGGTACAGCACGGGGTTAGATACAGAGCAAAGCTCCCTCTACACTGTCCCCATCAAACGCTCCCAGGACAGGTACAGCACGCTGTTAGATACAGAGTAAAGCGCCCTCTACACTGTCCCCATCAAACACTCCCAGGGCAGGTACAGCACAGGGTTAGATACAGAGTAAAGCTCCCTCCACACTGTCCCCATCAAACACTCCCAGGACAGGTACAGCACGGGGTTAGATACAGAGTAAAGCTCCCTCTACACCGTCCCCATCAAACACTCCCAGGACAGGTACAGCACGGGGTTAGATACAGAGTAAAGCTCCCTCTACACTGTCCCCATCAAACACTCCCAGGGCAGGTACAGCACAGGGTTAGATACAGAGTAAAGCTCCCTCCACACTGTCCCCATCAAACACTCCCAGGACAGGTACAGCACGGGGTTAGATACAGAGTAAAGCTCCCTCTACACCGTCCCCATCAAACACTCCCAGGACAGACACAGCACGGGGTTAGATACAGAGTAAAGCTCCCTCTACGCTGTCCCCATCAAACACTCCCAGGACAGGTACAGCACGGGGTTAGATACAGAGTAAAGCTCCCTCTACACTGTCCCCATCAAACACTCCCAGGACAGGTACAGCACGGGGTTAGATACAGAGTAAAGCTCCCTCTACACTGTCCCCATCAAACACTCCCAGGACAGACACAGCACGGGGTTAGATACAGAGTAAAGCTCCCTCTACACTGTCCCCATCAAACACTCCCAGGACAGTAGGTTGTTGAGATAACTCTATGCTACAGCTGTGCTGATCGTGTGTTTCCTTGCCGGAGGCCTTTCACTGACTGGATTATCCACATTGGGCGTGAGTAACACTTACCTCGCAAATCTTCTCCAACGAGGGGACAAAATAGTCATCGCACACAAGAGCCAAGGCATAGAACATGTACATCGCCTTGGGGAAGAAAAGAAGATTTTAAAGTTAATAATTAAAGCCGATTGACTAATAATTAAATTATTAATTCAACCCAATTAAACTCAAATGCTTCTGAGATCCACAAAGACTCAACGGAGGCCATTCAGCCCTTCAAGCCTGTGCTGGCCCTTTGAAAGATCTATCCAATCAGTCCCCACTCCCCCCTCCCCCGCTCTCGCTCCCCTCCACAGTCCTGCAAATTTCTCCTTTTCGAGTATTTATCCAATTCCCCCCTTTTGAAAGTTCCTATTGAATCTGCTTCCACCGCCCTTTCAGGCAGCGCCTTCCAGATCACAACAACTCGCTGTGTCAAAAAAACATTCTCCTCATCTCCCCCTCTGGCTCTTTTCCCGATTCTCTTCAATCTGTGTCCCTCTGGTTACCGACCCTCCTGCCACTGGGAACAGTTTCTCCTTATTCACTCGATCCAAACCCTTCCTGATTTTGAAGGGCTTCTCGGTGGGGGCGGGGGGGGCAGTTAGGGATGGGTAACGGACGCTGGCCCAGCCAGTTACACCCGTGTCCTGAGAGTGAGAGGGATAATCATCCCAGGGGATCGGTCTTGGGGTGGTACCTTCAGGAAAGAAAGGGGGCATAACTGGGTAGTGGGGTGGCAGAGAGAGGGGACGACGAGAGTGTCCCCTGTACTAGACACACAAACAGGTCTCCTTACGCAGAAAACGTGCAGTAAAAAGGCTCCATTTTGTCTCTCCTCTTCGGTGAAGGTGTCGTCCGGGAACTCATGGATTCCTTAACAGAAAAATAGAGATAGAAGAGACAGTTAACACCGAGCTGGTACACCAATGGCAAATGACACCTCCTGTGCCCCCTCTCCGGGGTCAGTCACACCGTGAGGTAGGCCCAGAAGCCTGTGGGAGTGCAGCCTCTGCACAGAGACCATCAGGGCCTCGGCACAGAAGGGGTTCATCGAAAATAAACAGCAAGTGAAATATTTTGGAAGCGAGCGGTTTAAAAAGGGAAGCGTGTTTGTTTTCCAGCCAGGGTCAACTGTACAGGCCCAGATGCCATTCTTAAAATAAACCTGCTTTCCTTCAATTTCCAAATCCTTCAAAATCGAACTCCCGTTTGACTGTAACCCTTCCCCCTTCTAACGCTGACTCTCACTGGGGTACGGGTCCCACACACACTGACTCTCACTGGGGTACGGGTCCCACACACACTGACTCTCACTGGGGTACGGGTCCCACACACACTGATTCTCACTGGGGTACGGGTCCCACACACACTGACTCTCACTGGGGTACGGGTCCCACACACACTGACTCTCACTGGGGTACGGGTCCCACACACACTGACTCTCACTGGGGTACGGGTCCCGCACACACTGACTCTCACTGGGGTACGGGTCCCACACACTGACTCTCACTGGGGTACGGGTCCCACACACACTGACTCTCACTGGGGTATGGGTCCCACACACACTGACTCTCACTGGGGTACGGGTCCCACACACACTGATTCTCACTGGGGTACGGGTCCCACACACACTGACTCTCACTGGGGTACGGGTCCCACACACACTGACTCTCACTGGGGTACGGGTCCCACACACACTGACTCTCACTGGGGTACGGGTCCCACACACACTGACTCTCACTGGGGTTCGGGTCCCACACACACTGACTCTCACTGGGGTACGGGTCCCACACACACTGACTCTCACTGGGGTACGGGTCCCACACACACTGACTCTCACTGGGGTACGGGTCCCACACACACTGACTCTCACTGGGGTACGGGTCCCACACACACTGACTCTCACTGGGGTACGGGTCCCACACACACTGACTCTCACTGGGGTACGGGTCGCACACACACTGACTCTCACTGGGGTACGGGTCCCACACACACTGACTCTCACTGGGGTACGGGTCCCACACACACTGACTCTCACTGGGGTACGGGTCCCACACACACTGACTCTCACTGGGGTACGGGTCCCGCACACACTGACTCTCACTGGGGTACGGGTCCCACACACACTGACTCTCACTGGGGTACGGGTCCCACACACTGACTCTCACTGGGGTACGGGTCCCGCACACACTGACTCTCACTGGGGTACGGGTCCCACACACACACTGACTCTCACTGGGGTACGGGTCCCACACACACTGATGCAGCCAGAATCTGACCCCGAGCCACATATGGAGATATTAGGGACAAGTGACCAAAAGCTCGGTCAAAGAGGTCAGTTTTAAGGAGCGTCTTAAAGGAGGAGCGAGAGAGAGAGAGAGAGGTGGAGAGGTTTGGGGAGGGAATTGCAGAGCTTAGGCCCCCAGGCAGCTGAAGGCACAGCCGCCAATGGTGGAGCGATGGTTGTTGGGATTTGGTGCAGTAACCCGGGGAGTATTTGCCGATGACTGCACTCTCTGAGTCTCTGAATTACTCCATGGAATGTTATGCGTGTGAACAACACGATGAGATTGTATAAACACATTGAGAAAGCTGTATATCTTACCCCCTCACCCTGCGAGAGCTCAGCTTGGCAGTGAATCGGGGGCTGTGGGTGTGTGTGTGTGTGTGGGGGTTGATTTGCGGCTGGCGTGTCAGGGAAAAGCACTGTTTTGGTTTCAGATTCTTTGCTGTAAATATTGATGCCGAATTTAAACTCTGCAGTCCATCAGCAGCTTGGAAGGTCTCAAGGAGCCTCTCTCCGTTCGGCGCCTGCCTGGCTTTTCATTCCTCCCCACTCTTCGTCCGCTTGTCTACACCTCCTCGTCTTTGATAGGACCAAGGATGTCCCATTCGGAGTTGTCCCGGTGGGCAGGGGGTAGGGAAGGAAGGTCCCTTTTGTGTCGGCGCCCACACTGTGAACAATTCTCCACCCTTTCCAAAATCCATGCAATCTTCATTGCTAAGAACATAAGAAATAGGAGCAGGAGTGGGCCCATTCGGCCCCTCAAACCTGTCCCGCCATTCAATAAGATCATGGCTGATCTGCCCCAGGCCTCAACTCCCCTTTCATGCCAGTTCTTCGTAGCCCTCAACTCCCCGATATTTCAAAAATCTATCTACCTCCTCTTTAAATACTTAGTGATCTAGCCTCCACGACTCTGAGGTAGAGAATTCCAGACATTCCCCACCCTCTGAGAGAAGAAATTCCTTTGCATCTCAGTTTTAAATGAGTGTCCCCTTATTCTGTAACTATGTTCCCCAGTTTGAGATTCCCCCACTAATGGAAACATCTTCTCAGCATCTACCCTGTCAAACCCCCTCAGAACCTTGTAGGTTTCAATAAGATCACCCCTCATTCTTCTAATCTCTAATGAATAAAGGCCTAACCTGTTTAGCTGTTCTTGATAAGTCAACCCCATCATCCCAGGAATCAGCCTAGCGAATGTCTTTTGAACTGCTTCCAATGCCAGTAAATCCTTTCTTAAATACGGGGACCAAAACTGTACACAGTACTCCAGATGCGGCCTCACCAACACCCTGTACAGTAGTATCAAGGCTTCTCTATTTTTAATCACCAACCCCCTAGCAATACAGGCCAAAATTCTATTTGCCTTCTTAATTACTGCACCTACATGCTAACTTTTTGTGTTTCATGCACAAGAACACCCAGATCCCTCTGTGCTGCACTTTTTTGGAGTCTCTCTCCATTTAAATAATAGTCTGCCTTTTGATTCTTCCTATCAAAGTACATGACCTCACTTTCCTACATTAAACTCCATCTGCCAAGTTTTTGTCCACTCACTCAGCCTGTCTATATCCTCTTGCAGATTCCTTATGTCCTCATCACAACATGTCCTCATCACAACACGCCCTCCCACCTATTTTTGTATCGTCAGAAATTTGGATACATTAAACTCTGCCCCCTCCTCCAAGTCATTAATATAGATAGTAAATAATTGAGGCCCTAGGACTGATCCTTGTGGCACTCCACTAGTTACGTCTTTCCAACCTGAAAAAGACCCATTAATCCCGACTCTCTGTCTATGTGTGTTAACCAATCCTCAATCCATGCTAATACATTACCCCCAATACCGTGAGCTCCTATCTTGTGCAATAATCTTTCATGTGGCACCTTATCGAATGCCTTCTGGAAATCCAAATACACTACATCTACCGGTTCCCTTTTATCAACTCTGCTTGTTATATCCTCAAAGAGCTCTGTTAAATTTGTCAAACACGATTTCCCTTTCACAAAACCATGTTGACTCTGTTTGATTGCGTTAAGCTTTTCTAAATGTCCTGCTATTTCTTCATTAATAATGGACTCTAACATTTCCTCAACCACAGATGTTAGGCTGACTGGCCTATAGTTCCCTGCTTTTTGACTCCCTCCTGGCCTGCTCTGTCCTCCAATAAGATCATGGCCGATCTTCTCCCTCAACTCCACCGACACACAGTAGCAGCAGTGTGTGTACCATCTACAAGATGCACTGCAGCAACTCACCAAGGCTCCTTCAACAGCACCTTCCAAACCCATGACCACTACCATCTAGAAGGACAAGGGCAGCAGACACATGGGGAACACCACCACCTGGAAGTTCCCCTCCAAATCACTCACCATCCTGACTTGGAAATATATCGGCCGTTCCTTCACTGTCGCTGGGTCAAAATCCTGGAACTCCCTCCCTAACAGCACAGTGGGTGTACCTACACCACATGGACTGCAGCCGCTCAAGAAGGCAGCTCAACACCACCTTCTCAAGGGGCAATTAGGGATGGGCAATAAATGCTGGGCCCAGCCAACGACGCCCACATCCCGTGAATGAATAAAAAAACTTTCCCCACCCTATCCCGATATCCCTCAATTTCCTAAAAATATCTCGACCTGAGTCTTGAAGATACTTAGCGACTGAGTCTCCACAGCCTCGGGGGTAGATTCACCTCCCTCTGAGTGAAGAAATTCCTCCTCATCTCGGTACTAAATCAACGACACTTTACCCCAAGACCCTGTCACTGGTGTTTGTGATACCCCAGCCAGGGGAAAACAATCTCTCGGCATCTACCCTGTCAAAACACTTCAAAATTAGGCATGTTCCAAAGAGATCACCTCTCCCTCTTCTAAACGTCAAAGAATAGAGACCCTGTTTAGCCCGTCTCTCCTAATGGGACAGCCTCCTCATCCCAGGAGCATCGCTGCACTCCCTCGATCGCCAGTACATCCCTCCATGGGGTAAGGAGACCCAAAACTGGCCACGGTGCTCCGGGTGTGGCCTCACCAACGTCTTCCATAATTACCGTCAGACTCCCCTAATCTTACGCGGCTACAGGGTCTGGAAGCGGGCAATCTTGGGACCGAGTCCCTGTCGGATTTCGGACAGCGCCGGTTTTCGGGTTGGGCAGGGTCTGGGCCAGGTCAGGTGGGGCCAAGGGTCGCTCGGACCACTGGGAACCCAGGAAAAGGCAGGCGCGCTCAGCAGATAACCAGTCAGCGAACCATCGCGCCGATGCAGCACCTCCCCAAAGACGCCGTTATTTCACACATTCAATAATAGTAAAGGGTCACCTAGGGTGGATTGAAAAAGAGTCCGATTTCCAGACATCAGCTGTTTTCAGATCCTTTACGTGTTCTTCGATCCCAAAGGCTGACACCCCATTGGCCTTGTTAATTGGAGAATGTAGTGAGGGGGCCACACAGATTCAACATCCTGACATAGCCAATAGTTTTATTTAACCTTCACCTTCTATTCCTCAATACTGTTTTTAGAGACTCAGACAATCAGGTAGATTGGTCAGGGGGTGCGGTGGGTGGTGGTATTGGTCATCGGGGGGGGCTGGGTGGTGGTGGTGTTGGTCATGGGGGGGCTGGATGGTGGTGGTGATGGTCACGGGGGGCTGGCTGGTGGTGGTGTTGATCACGAGGGGCTGGCTGGTGGTGGTGTTGGTCACGGGGGGCAGGATGGTGGTGGTGTTGGTCACGGGGGGCAGGATCGTGGTGGTGTTGGTCACGGGGGGCTGGATGGTGGTGGGGTTGGTCACGGGGGGCTGGATGGTGGTGGTGTTGTTCACGGGGGGCTGGATGGTGGTGGTGTTGGTCAAGGGGGGCTGAATGGTGGTAGTGTTGTTCACGGGGGGCTGGATGGTGGTGGTGCTGGTCACGGGGGGGCTGCATGGTGGTGATGTTGGTCACGGGGGGCTGCATGGTGGTGGTGATGGTCACGGGGGGCTGGGCGGTGGTGGTGTTGCTCACAGGGGGCTGGGTGGTGGTGGTGTTGCTCACGGGGGCTGGATGGTGGTGATGTTGGTCACGGGGGGCTGAATGGTGGTGGTGTTGGTCACGGGGGGGCTGGATGGTGGTGGTGTTGGTCACGGGGGGCTGAATGGTGGTGGTGTTGGTCACAGGGGGGCTGGATGGTGGTGGTGATGGTCACGGGGGGCTGAACGGTGGTGGTGTTGGTCACGGGGGGCTGGATGGTGGTGGTGTTGGTCACGGGGGGCTGAATGGTGGTGGTGTTGGCCACGGGGGGCTGGACGGTGGTGGTGGTTGTCACAGGGGGCTGGATGGTGGTGGTGTTTGTCACAGGGGGCCTGGATGGTGGTGGTGTTGGTCACGGGGGGCTGGATGGTGGTGGTGTTTGTCACAGGGGGCCTGGATGGTGGTGGTGTTGGTCACAGGGGGGCTGGATGGTGGTGGTGATGGTCACGGGGAGCTGCATGGTGGTGGTGGTTGTCACAGGGGGCTGCATGGTGGTGGTGTTGGTCACTCACACCCGGCAGACACAAAAAAACCCAGATGTGAACCTGGAAATGGGAGGAAGGGACAATCCACAGGGAAGATTCAAACTCTCCACATTCTGCAAGAGACTGTGTCCTGAAATGGTGGAATGTCCTTAGGGGGCTCGGGGTCAGGGGGTTGTTGGTAGTGTACGTAGAGGAGGCAGTGGAAATGGGAATAAGCAATCAGGAATTGTCCTGGCTCTTGTCAGGACAAGATCCATCAGCCCAGTGAACTTCAGGAGAAAGCTGTTTGGCGATTTCGGTGATAGATCAGGTTCGATTTCCAACAGGATTGTCCTCAGCATCTGACTGTTGGCATTTTTTTTAAAAATCCCCATTATCATATAATCTTCATCTGTCATAAACTTATATCAAATCATGGTTCAGTCACACTCGGAGTTACGCGCACAGTCCCGGTCTCCGTATCCCACACTCGGAGTTTCCGTGCACAGTCCCGGTCTCCGTATCCCACACTCGGAGTTACCGCGCACAGTCCCGGTCTCCGTATCCCACACTCGGAGTTACCGTGCACAGTCCCGGTCTCCGTATCCCACACTCGGAGTTACCGTGCACAGTCCCGGTTTCCGTATCCCACACTCGGAGTTACCGCGCACAGTCCCGGTCTCTCTATCCCACACTCAGAGTTACCGCGCACAGTCCCGGTCTCCGTATCCCACACTCGGAGTTACCGTGCACAGTCCCGGTCTCCGTATCCCACACTCGGAGTTAGCGCGCACAGTCCCGGTCTCGCTATCCCACACTCGGAGTTACCGTGCACAGTCCCGGTCTCTCTATCCCACACTCGGAGTTACCGCGCACAGTCCCGGTCTCCGTATCCCACACTCGAAGTTACCGCGCACAGTCCCGGTCTCCGTATCCCACACTCGGAGTTACCGCGCACAGTCCCGGTCTCTCTATCCCACACTCGGAGTTACCGCGCACAGTCCCGGTCTCCGTATCCCACACTCGGAGTTACCGTGCACAGTCCCGGTCTCTCTATCCCACACTCGGAGTTACCGCGCACAGTCCCGGTCTCCGTATCCCACACTCAGAGTTACCACGCACAGTCCCAGTCTCCGTATCCCACACTCGGAGTTACCGCGCACAGTCCCGGTCTCCGTATCCCACACTCGGAGTTACCGCGCACAGTCCCAGTCTCCGTATCCCACACTCGGAGTTACCGTGCACAGTCCCGGTCTCCATATCCCACACTCGGAGTTACCGCGCACAGTCCCGGTCTCCGTATCCCACACTCGGAGTTACCGCGCACAGTCCCGGTCTCTCTATCCCACACTCGGAGTTACCGCGCACAGTCCCGGTCTCCGTATCCCACACTCGGAGTTACCGCGCACAGTCCCGGTCTCCGTATCCCACACTCGGAGTTACCGCGCACAGTCCCGGTCTCCGTATCCCACACTCGGAGTTACCGCGCACAGTCCTGGTCTCCGTATCCCACACTCGGAGTTACCATGCACAGTCCCGGTCTCTCTATCCCACACTCGGAGTTACCGCGCACAGTCCCGGTCTCCGTATCCCACACTCGGAGTTACCGCGCACAGTCCCGGTCTCTCTATCCCACACTCGGAGTTACCGCGCACAGTCCCGGTCTCCGTATCCCACACTCGGAGTTACCACGCACAGTCCCAGTCTCCGTATCCCACACTCGGAGTTACCGCGCACAGTCCCGGTCTCCGTATCCCACACTCGGAGTTACCGCGCACAGTCCCAGTCTCCGTATCCCACACTCGGAGTTACCGTGCACAGTCCCGGTCTCCGTATCCCACACTCGGAGTTACCGCGCACAGTCCCGGTCTCCGTATCCCACACTCGGAGTTACCGCGCACAGTCCCGGTCTCCGTATCCCACACTCGGAGTTACCGCGCACAGTCCCGGTCTCCGTATCCCACACTCGGAGTTACCGCGCACAGTCCCGGTCTCCGTATCCCACACTCGGAGTTACCATGCACAGTCCCGGTCTCCGTATCCCACACTCGGAGTTACCGCGCACAGTCCCGGTCTCCGTATCCCACACTCGGAGTTACCGCGCACAGTCCCGGTCTCTCTATCCCACACTCGGAGTTACCATGCACAGTCCCGGTCTCTCTATCCCACACTCGGAGTTACCGTGCACAGTCCCGGTCTCCGTATCCCACACTCGGAGTTACCGCGCACAGTCCCGGTCTCTCTATCCCACACTCGGAGTTACCATGCACAGTCCCAAAAGCTGGTTAAGCAATGGCCTGGAGCTGTGCTGTACCCAGCCCCCCAATTGCCGCTGCTCTCACTGGGGTACACTCCTCACCCGCTGCCTCTCAGAGCCCAGTCAGAGCTGTCGGCAGAGCGGGAGGGACAGGGGTACAGTGGGGGGACAGTGAGGAGAGATGAACTGGCCTAGAGGATTTGGGGACTACCCCAAGGCAGAGACCAAAGGCTGGGGAGACGGTGATGGGTTGTCTCTGGGTCAGGCCGGGGTCAGTTCAGAGCTCCCCAGTTAACTGTCTGCTTTTGTCTTTATTTAGACATCTCACACCAGCAAGTTCCCAACGCTGGCCTAATATGGGGGGATTTCACTGTGTCCTCCAGCATCTCATCATTTAACCAGGATTTTCTGCTTGACAAATTAGATTAGCACTGCCAAACCCACACCCACACCAGCCTCCCACCGCCCCACTGAGAAATGGCACAGAAATATATCACAGTTCAACACAAACAGCGATGGGTAGAGGGAAGGGCAAAGCACATCATAGAGGCCACAACGTGGGAGCTGAAACCTGTCAGTGCGGGTTTCTCATTGTTACTGTCACTCTGCAACACACTCAGCTGTGTGTGTGTGTGTGTGTGTGTGTGTGAGGGTGTGTGAGTGAGAGTGTGTGAGAGTGTGTGAGAGTGTGTGTAAGGGCAAATGTGTGCGTGTGTTTGTGTGTGTGTGGGTGAGAGTATTAATGTGTGTGTGTCAGTGTGAGTGAGTGTATGAGTGTGTGTGTGAGGGTGGGAGTGTGAGTATTAGTGTGTGTGAGGGTGCATGTGTGAGGGTGTGAGCGTGTGTGTAAGGGTATTTGTGTGAGGGTGTGAGTAGGTGTGAGTATGAGTGTGAGTGTGTGTGACTGAAGGTGCGGGTGTGAGTGTGAATGTGAGTGAGGGTATAAGTGTGAATGTGTGTGAGGGTTTGGGTGCGTGTGTGAGGGTGTGAGTGTGTGAGAGGGTGTGAGTGTGTGTGAGGGGGTGAGAGTGTGTGAGGGTGTGTGTGTGAGGGTGTGTGTGAGGGTGTGTGTGTGAGGGTATGAGTGTGTGTGAGGGTGTGTGTGAGGGTGTGTGTGTGTGTGTGAGGGTGTGAGTGTGTGTGAGGGTGTGTGTGAGGGTGTGTGTGTGAGGGTGAGTGTAAGTGTGTG
>NW_027596554.1:0-47500 GCF_964194155.1 Cetorhinus maximus | reverse complement strand
AACCCACGACCACTACCATCTAGAAGGACAAGGGCAGCAGACACACGGGAACACCACCACCTGGAAGTTCCCCTCCAAGTCACTCACCATCCTGACTTGGAAATATATCGGCCGTTCCTTCACTGTCACTGGGTCAAAATCCTGGAACTCCCTCCCTAACAGCACGGTGGGTGTACCTACACCACATGGACTGCAGCGGCTCAAGAAGGCAGCTCACCACCACCTTCTCAAGGGGCAACTAGGGATGGGCAATAAATGCTGGGCCCAGCCAGACACACCCACATCCCGTGAATGAATAAATGTTGATGAAAGTAAAGATAAAAGCCTTTTAAAATATATGATTGGGTAGAAAGTGTTCAGGGGGAATGTCGAACTCATTAAAGATAGGTATGGATGGCACTATGATGGCTATTAAAGAAATATCAACTGGTTGTGCAGTTTTGGTCTCCACATTTAAGGAAGGATATACTTACACTGGAGGTGATACAGTGAAGGTTCACTGGATTGGTCCCTGGGGTGAGGGGGTTGTCCTATGATGAGAGGCTGAGTAAATCGGGTTTATATTCTCTGGAGTTTAGAAGAATGAGAGGGGATCTCACTGAAACCTACAGGATTCTGAAGGGGATGTGACGGGGCGGACGCTGGGAGATTGTTCCTGCTGGTCGGAGAATCTAAAACACGGGGGCCCAGTCTCAGGATAAGGGGCCGATCATTTTGGACTGAGATGTGGGGAAATTTCTTCACTCAGAGGGTTGTGAGTCTTTGGAATTCTCTACCCCAGAGGATTGTGGATGCTCCATCGCTGAATACATTTAAGGCTGTGGGATAGACAGATATCTGGTGTCTCGGGGAATCGAGGGATATGGGGAGCGGGCGAGAAAATGGAGTTGAAGCCCAAGATCGTATTGAATGGCGGATCAGGCTGGATGGGCCGAATGGTCTCCTGCTCCTATCCCTTGTGCCCGTGTGTGTTCCTGATTAAGTGAGACTGGGATGTCCCGACAAAGACTGAACAGGACCTTTCGCTCATGGCCAGGAGCTGGGGAGGGTGCAGGAACGGAGAGATCTGGGGGGACCCACGAGATGGAGGGATTTCCCTCAGAGGAGGGTCCAGCACAGGCTGAGGGACAGGATGGGGGTTCTGAATTGGAGTCTGCGGAGGGAGACAGGGGGCTTCCTCGGGCAGGGACACAGCTCTCCCGCTCCATGCTGGGGGGAAGGTGCTGTGTGGAGTGGCCCAGAGAGATTCCCACCTTCCTCGCCTTCACACTCGGCTGGTACAGGCTGTAGGCTCAACTCCATCTGCACAGAAAGAGTTTCCATGGGAACCACTGCCTTGCCAAGATCACTTAATTCTCCGACAGCTGTGGGGAAATGAAGTAGATTCACACTGAAGGTATTTAATGAGAGAATTCACAAGGACAGACATTTCAACATTACTGTTTCACATACTGGTTACCACCCCCACCAGAACCAGTCTGATACTGCGGAAGTCTCTCTCTCTCTCTCTCTCTGTCTCACGCTCTCTCTCTCAGTCTTGCTCTCTCTCTCTCTCTCTCTCTGTCTGCCACTCTCTCTAAGTCTCTCTCTCTGTCTCTCTCTCTCTTTCAGACTCTGTCTCTCTCTCTCTGTCTGCCACTCTCTCTAAGTCTCTCTCTCTGTCTCTCTCTCTCTTTCAGACTCTGTCTCTCTCTCTCTCAGTCTGTCTCTCTCTGTCTCTCTTTCTCTCTCCACTCAGTCTCTTTCTCTCTCTCCCACTCAGTCTCTTTCTCTCTCTCTCTGCCTCTCTCTCTCTCTGCCTCTCTCTCTCTCTGTCTGTCCGCCTGTCTCGATCTCTCTCTCAATCTCAATCTCTCTCTCTCTCTCAGTCTCTCTCTCTCTCTCAGTCTCTCTCTCTCTCTCTCAGTCTCTCTCTCTCTCTCAGACTCTCTCTCTCTCTCTCTCTGTGTCTCTCTCGGCCTCTTTCTCTCTCAGTCTCTCTCTCTCAGTCTCTCTCTCAGACTCTCTCTCTCTCTCGGTCTCTCTCTCTCTGCCTCTCTCTCTCTGTCTGTCCGCCTGTCTCAATCTCTCTCTCTCTCTCTCTCAGTCTCTCTCTCGGTCTCTCTCTCTCTCGGTCTCTCTCTCGGTCTCTCTCTCTTGGCCTTTCCTGTCTCTGTCTCTCTCTCTCAGTCTCTCTCTTTCTCTCTGTGTTGTAAGGGTGACCAAGTTGTTACTATTGTTGACAGAGTTGATCTGTGACTTATTAGGTGGAAACATTAAGTTTATTTACAATATACTCAGCAGCAACTACACGCGTGCTTTCAACTCCAACTCTATCTCCACACTGACTGCGGAGGTAGTCCACGCTACTCTCCTATTGGTTACTACAGATCATGTGATCTTCCCTAACAAGTATTATTCTTATAGGTATATTATACACTAAATAAAACTATAATTACTGCATTCCTCCCCCTTTAACTCGGCTATACATATATTTACAAGTACACATTTTTCAAGACAACATAATATTTACACTGGGTAAGGAGTTTACAAGTTCAGTCTTTCAGGTGGTTTCCTGGTACGTGTGGAATGTTGCAGCTCCACAACTCCAGGTTCTTTATCAGGAACCTCCTTTTCTGGAGTTGCCTGAACATCAGGTGCTTCGGTGGTCACTCGCAGTTACGTATCCTCAACTCTCACAGGAACATCAGACATGTCTGTGCTGGGTTGAGTATCCTTAACAGGAAACGCAGACCCGGTCATGGTCACTGGTGGAGCCAAATCTTGGTGATTTGACTCTCTCTCTTCCTTAAATGGTCCACTTGTTTATGGATGATCCAACCTTCCACCTCCATGTGGTAAGATAGAGGTCCAGTCACCGCACTTATTTCACCCGGTAACCACTTTGGTCCTTCCCCAAAGATTTTTCACCTATACCGACTCTCCCACGGTCAATTCCCTCTCACAACTAGGCCAGTCGTGTCTAGTTTCCTGGCTTCCCTGGCTCCTTCCCACCTTCCCATCTAAATTCAGCATTATTAAACTCAATCTCGTGCTCAGACGGCTTTTCAACAATAACTCTGCAGGTGTGACACCTGTTGTGTGAGGGGTGGTCCTGTAATGAAATAGAAAGCGTGCTAGCTGGGTTGCCAAGGAATTGCCAGTTAGCTTTCTCATGCCTGTCTTGAAGGTTTGAACTGCCCTTTCGGCCAGTCTGTTGAGGAGGGGTGGGTACGGTGCAGTTTTCACATGAGAGATACCGTTAGGGCTGAGAAACAGTTGGAACTCAGCACTCGTAAATGCTGTGCCATTATCGGAAACAGCTACTTCTGGTAGTCCGTGAATGGCAAAACTCTGATGTAGTTTCTCAATTGTAGTGGCCGAAATTGGTGACTTCACCTCATACACGTCCAACCATTTTGGATGGGCATCGACAATGAGCAGAAACATTGTTCCCAGGAAAGGTCCAATGTGTAACCACACCCAGGGTCTACCTGACCACTCCCATGGGTGTAATGGAGCTGTCACTGGCAACTTCTGCAGTTGCTGACATTGCACACAATGCTTTACTAAACTCTCTATTTCACCATCCATCCCAGGCCACCATAGACAGCAGCATGCTATGGTCTTCATTCGGGAAATTCCTGGATGGGCACTGTGTAGTTCAATTAAAAGTGGCTCCCTTCCCTTTGGAGGAACTATCACTCGTGCTCCCCACAATAAGATACCATCCTGACTGGTTATTTCAGGCCTCCTGTTGAAGGACGGGTTTCATTTCATCAGATATGGGCTCCTGTCACCAACCATGAAGCACTTGTTCTCGTACTTGAGATAGGACTGGGTCCCGACTTGTCCAGTCCCTGATCTGTTGAGCACGTACCGGTGAGGAATGTAAGAAATTTAACAGTAAAACAAGTTCCTGTGGAACTGGGACATGCTCATCATTTTCTTGTAAAGGCAAACGACTAAGGGCATCGGTGTTTGCAATTTGATTTCCAGGCCTATGTACAAAAGTACATTCGGATTGCCAGGATTAAGGCCCTATTAGTATTCCTGTATCTTCTTTCCACGTGCAACCTTCTCTCTAGTACAGGCTTTAACCTTGGCCCTCTTATCAACTTCACTATTGGCCAAACGTCTCTCAGATGCCAGATCAACTTGTCTGAGCTCAGTGGCTGAGTCTCCCAAAATGTCATTACCTGTCTGCTTCTTGGGAAATTCTGTGACTTTCGCTTCCAAAGCCTCTTTTCTTCACCTCTTCCGTCACTTTTTGGTACTTGTTTGCTGCCTCCTGGAAAATTGAGCATTGTTGTGTCTTCTCTGCCATCTCATCCTTCAGTTTGTTTAGAGAGGTGCTGAATTCTTTCTGCCTCTCTTCATACTTTACCAGAGGTACAAACTCAGACCTGAGGGAACCTTGTAGTGCGTGAAGTTCTTTCATCAGGTTTTCTTTATCCTTTCGAAGGTCGCTCGCCTCGTCTCGAACTGTCATTAAGCATTGTCTCTCCGAGTTTCTTCTGCTGTCCTACAATGTTTTGGCTTAAGACAGCCTGCGTTTCTTCAGGTTGTTGAGTCCTTACACACTCCTTTTTCAAAACAGGAACACTTCCAGCTTCCTTTTGGAACCTCTGTGGCCAATCGGGGTCAATTTCCCTTTGCCAATTTTGTCCTAGGAGGCTGGGTCCTCTGCCTCTCAATACCAACACTGGTGGCTTTGCCGATTGGCTTCCATAATGGACAGCCAGTCTGCTTATGCCTTTTACTTGAATGTCTTCACCCGTTTATGTTCTGAGCTTGGCAGCTGCTTATTCTAAACTTAATTGATATTCCCCATTATTCAAATATCTACAGGTATGTTCCACAATTACTGTAGTGGAAGCGCCTGTGTCCACTTCCATTCTAACAGGGCTGCCATTCACTTTCACTGTGACAAATATTGGTCCTGTCTTCCCAACTTGCAGATTAAACAATGAGTAAATGTCTGAATTTGTTGTTTCAGGTTCTTCGACATTGTGGATTTCACTGGGCTTCTCCTTTTGTGTACAAGCCTGCTTCAGTCTTTCCTTGCACTGCCTCATCGTGTGTCCATTTCTATGACAATAGGAGCGTTCGATTTTTTTAAACTGTCAATCGCTAAAAGGCTGATTGTTTCCACCTCCATTAAAACTAGTCTTCAATGTTGCGGCTGAGTTATTTTTCGGCTAGCGAGGGCTGTTGTCTGCAGAGTCCTGCATTTCCGTACCTCTTTCGGCTGGGGTTTCCTGCCCGATGTGGTGTGGACGGCGCCATTTTGCGCACCCTGTATGGTTTAGGAATCTCTTACTGCGCTTTCCATGGCCAGCGCTCTCTCTATAGCGCCTTCTCGAAATCCTGATTCACTGCAGACAATAATCTTTTCTGAATAGTGCCCTCTTTCACCCCACACTCTAAACAATCTCTGAGCGTGTCGGTCAGAGTCGTACCAAACTCACAATGTTCCATTAGCTGCTTCAAATTTGCCACATAGCGTGCAACTGTGTCCCCCGGCGCTCTACCTCACGAATTAACCCTGCAACTCTACATCGTGACTGAGGGCTTTGCTTGAAAATGACCCTTCACGGAGTCCACCAAGTCATCGAAATGCTTCGAATCTGGGGCACTGGGTGCGGTCGAACCTCGAATCAAACCATAGGTTTTCATCCCACACGTATTTAAGAGGACTGCTCGCCTCTTCTCTTCCCCCGTAATCTCGTTCGCTTGAAAGGAGAACATGAGGCGTTCTACGTAATGAGATCGATCGTCTGTGGCTGGTTCAAAAGGATCAATTCTCCAGAATTGTGGCGTTTTGAGAGGGGATAAGCTCTTCGATTCTAACGCAGCTTGCTACTGACAATCACTGGGCGAGGTACAGTGCTGATTTCTTTCTAACTGGATTTCTTCTGTTTAATCCTGTTTTATCCTTGTCGCCAGTTTGTTGTAAGGGTTACCGAGTTGTTACTATTGTAGATAGAGTTGAGCTGCAGACACTTATTGAGTGGAAACATTAAGTTTATTTACAACATACTCAGCAACAACTACACGTGTGCTTTTAACTCCAACTCTATCTCCACACTGACTGCTGAGGTAGCCCACACTGCTCTCCTATTGGTTACTACAATCTTCCCTAACAAGTATTATTCTTAAAGGTACATTACACACTAAATAAAACTATAATTACTACCCTCTGTGTCTCTTCTCTCCATCTCTCTTTCTCTCTCTGTCTCTCTCACTCTGTGATCCGAGATAGATAGGTTCTTGGTAAGAGGATCAAAGGTTACGGGGAGAAGGCGGGAGAATGGGATTGAGAAACTTATCAGCCATGATTGAATGGCGGAGCAGACTCGATGGGCCGAATAGCCTAATTTCTGCTCCTATGTCTTATGGTCTGTGTCTCTCTCTCTCCATCTCTCTCTCTCTCCCAGCATCCCTCTCTCTTTCTCTCCATCTCTCTCTCTCGCTCCATCTCTCTCTCTGTCTCTCCGCCTCTCTCTCCAACTCTCTTTCTCCATCTCTCTCTTTCTCCAACTCTCTCTCTCTCCGTCTCTATCGCCGTCTCTCTCTCCCTGTCTCTCTCTCTCTCTCTCTGTCTCTCTCTCTCTGTCTGTCTGTCTCTCTCTGTCTGTCTGTCTCTCTGTCTGTCTGTCTCTCTCTCTCTCTCTGTCTGTGTCTCTCTCTCTGTTTCTCTCTATCTCTCTCTCTCTCTGTCTCTCTCTCTCTATCTCTGTCTCTCTCTGTCTCTCTCTCTCTCTCTGTCTCACTCTCTCTCTGTCTCACTCTCTCTGTCCCCTGCAGTCAGAGCCAGTGCCTTCACAATAAGGGAATGTGATGGGAGAATGTTAGACACAGGACAAGAGAAGAGATTCATGGTAAAAAAAACTGACATTCTGACATTTGTATGGAAAATGAAATGGTTCGAGAGGATTTAACTGGCAGGGTAAGGGCAGTTAGAAAGCATTGTTTATTTTCATATTGTGAAACAAGATCCAAGCTGGAAGCAGGTAAGACAGAAACCATGGCAACAGCCCATGCCTCTCTCATTACCAGAACAGGTACCTTAGGGGTACCTTAGACACCCTGCACCACCCCGCCATCCCCTCCTCCTGGGGTATACACTACACGTCTACAGTGTCCTGAGGCCAATAATATTTATCCCTTGACCAACATCACTACGAGAAAGAAACCAATCTGGTCATTCTCACGTTGCCATTTTTGGGATCTTACTGTGCGGCAATTGGCTTGACTATTTTCAAGAGTAGCTTGTTGGCTGTGCCAGCGCTTTGGGGGTGGATCCTGAGGAGGTGAAAGGTGTTGGAGAGAACATAAACCTCTCTCTTTTCTTTAAATAAGCCCGGCCCTGCCAATTACACGTTGCCCTGACAACGGTTCAGCTCAGGCTGGTCTGTTGGGCCTACTTAATTTTCACATCCAAATGAACCCAATAGCCAAACTCTGGTTCCTGGCATTGCCAGTGTGTAAACTGTAAAGTCTTCCAAATAACTTCTGAGTGAGAAACATAACAAGATTAACTGAATTGAGATGAAAAAGTATAATCTTTTTTTGATTACATTAACTCTTGGGAGGCCTAGATGCCCAGATGCAGAATCTATACAGTGTTACAACTGGAAGGCCACGCGTTTGCTCCTAAGACATAGTTGGTTTTTTGTTTACTGATCGTAGCTATAGCAATCATTCTAAGACCTAACCCTGCACACCCCCCTCAGCTCATCAGCTGCGGAAACCCTCATCCTCACATTTGTTACCTCCACACTCCACTATCCCAACGCTCTCCCGGCGACTCTCCACATTCTACCCTCCGTAAACTTCAGCACATCCCAAACTCTGCTGCCCCCCGTGTCCGAACTCACACCGAGAGTCCCCTTCACCCATCACCCCCTCTTGCCCACTGACCCATATACATTGGCTCCTGGTCCATCAGCATCTCAATCTTCAAATTATTGTCCTGGTTTCATCCGAGGTGCTTCACCGGAATGTAAATCAGACAGAACTTGACCCCGAGCCTCATACGGAGATATTAGGGACAGGTGACCAAAAGCTTGGTCAAAGAGGTCGGTTTTAAGGAGCATCTTAAAAGAGGAGAGAGAGAGAGAGAGAGAGAGCAACAGAGAAAAAGAGAGAGAGAGAGGTGGAGAGGTTTAGGGAGGGAATTCTAGAGCTTAGACAAGGTGAGATACTGCCCTTGACATCCTAACTATCTAACCGTTACCACTTGACATTCAATGGCATTTTCATTGCTGAATCCCCCACTATCAACATCCTGGGGGTTACCATTGACCAGAAACCGAACTGGACTAGCCATATAAATACTGTGGCTACAAGAGCTGGTCAGAAGCTGGGAATCCTGCGATGAGTAACTCACCTCCTGACTCCCCAAAGCCTGTCCAGCATCCACAAGGCACAAGTCAGGAGTGTGATGGAATACTCTCCACTTGCCTGGATGAGTGCAGCTCCAACAACACTCAAGAAGCTCAACACCGTCCAGGACAAAGCAGCCCCGCTTGATTGGCACCACATCCACAAACATTCACTCCCTCCACCATCAACGCACAGTAACAGCAGTGTGTGTACCATCTACAAGATACACTGCAGGAATTCACCAAGGCTCCTTCGACAGCACCTTCCAAACCCACGACCACTACCATCTAGAAGGACAAGGGCAGCAGATAGATGGGAACACCACCACCTGGAAGTCCCCCTCCAAGTCACTCACCATCCTGACTTGGAAATATATCGGCCGTTCCTTCACTGTCACTGGGTCAAAATCCTGGAACTCCCTCCCTAACAGCACTGTGGGTGTACCTACACCACATGGACTGCAGCGGCTCAAGAAGGCAGCTCACCACCACCTTCTCAAGGGGCAATTAGGGATGGGCAATAAATGCTGGGCCCAGTCAGTGACACCCACATCCTGAGAGTGAATTTAAAAAATGCTCAGGGCCCCAGGCAGCTGAAGGCACGGCCGCCAATGGTGGAGCGATGGGAATCGGGGGATGCTCAAGAGGCCGGAATTGGAGGAGCGCAGAGATCTCAGAGGGTTGTAGGGTCTGGAGGAGGTTACAGAGATAGGGAGGGTTGTAGGGGCTGGAGGAGGTTACAGAGATAGGGAGGGTTGTAGGGGCTGGAGGAGGTGACAGAGATAGGGAGGGTTGTAGGGGCTGGAGGTGGTTACAGCGATAGGGAGGGTTGTAGGGGCTCGAGAAGGTTACAGAGATAGGGAGGGTTGTAGGGGCTGAATTACCCCCCTCTGACCAGCCCCTAGAATCCTACTGGAGAGGAAATTGACTGCCAATCCCTCAACGTGAGACAGTATCCCAACCCCCACCCTCCCATCTCAAGATCACCTCCCCGTGACTGATCTGCCGCTAAATTCCCAACCCCTAGCTGAAAGTGAGAGAACCAAATACAAACAAAAGGTGGTTATGGAGATACAACCACCAGGACTCCTCCCAATGTTACAAAACCAATAGACATAGGAGCAGAAGTAGGCTATTCAGCCCATCGAGTTTGCTCCGCCATTCAACGAGATCATGGCTGATCTGATAATCCTCAACTCCACTTTCCTGCCTTTTCCCCATGGCCCTTGATTCCCTTACTGATTAAAAATCTGTCTGTCTCAGCCTTGAATATACTTAATGACCCAGCCTCTACAGCCCTCTGTGGTAAAGAATTCCACAGATTGACTACCCTCTGAGAGAAGAAATTCCTCCTCATCTCTGTTTTAAATGGATGCCCCCTTACTCTGAGATTATGCCCTCTGGTCCTAGACTCTCCCACAAGGGGAAACAACCTCTCAGCATCTACCCTGTCAAGCCCCCTAAGAATCTTATATGTTTCAATTAGGTTGCCTCTCATTCTTCTAAACTCCAATGAGTACAGACCCAACCTACTCAACCTCTCCTCATAAGAAAATCCCTCCATCCCAGGATTAACCTAGTGAACCTTCTCTGGACTGCCTCCAATGCCAGTGTATCTTTCCTTAGATAAGGGGACACAGAACTGTTCACAGTATTCCAGGTGTGGTCTAACTAGTGCTTTGTATAGTTTCAGCAAGACTTCCCTATTTTTATACTTCATTCTCTTTGAAATAAAGGCCAACATTCCATTTGCCTTCCCTATTACCTGCTGAACTTGTGTGTTACAAGGCCTGCATCAAAACTGTAGAGGGGTTTCACTGCCACTAAGCATGCTGGGAGAGCATGCCCTCCATTGTTACCTTTGGCCAGACAGGAAACTCATGGATCCCAAAGCCGGGGTGAGCTGGAGAGGTCATGGAGAGATTATGGTCAATATGGCTCAGCCCTGTTGGCTGTGACTAGGATTAGGGTTAGGGTGAAATGGTCTGGGTGTCAAGATAGGGGATAAGAGCCTGAGTTTGAGGTTTTAAGGTTGATGGTTAAGGTCAGTGATTAAGGTTAGGGGAAGGCACTGAATTTAAGGGTTAGTTGTTAAAGTTAAGGTTATCAGCTCGGAGTTAGGGTTGTGGTTAGTGATTAGTTATTAGGTTTAGAGTTAAGGTTAATGGTTATAAATCAGGTGTTGGGTTAGGGTTAGGATTAGTGACTAAATTTAGGGTTAAGGATTAGGATTACGGGTTGCTACTAGGGTTTAAAACTCTGCACAGTGGTTAGTAGTTAGGTTTAGAGTTGGGGTTATTTTAGGGTTAGGGTTAAGTTATGGTTCTGGTTGGGGTTAGTGGTTAGGGTTAGAGGTTAGGGTTACGGGTTAGGGTTACGGGTCATGAGAAGCCAATTACAGCCACAAATTACTTACAGACATGCTGAATTTTTTTAAGGAAGACGTGTGTGTTTTTAAAGAAATACAAGCAAGAACACTGAGCAAAAGATGGCTGATGATATAAAGTGACCACTTTCTGGAAAATTCCTGTGTGGATTATACTGACAGACCTGTCCTGAGAGAACATGGAATGTCATGCCTGAAAAGGTGTCATGGTCTACTTCATGGTTCTACTTAAAAGGGAGATAGGAAACGACGTAAAAGACTGAACTTTAATCTCCTGTGGTTGCAGAGACAGAAGACTGATGACCACGCCTCAGCGGTCAGCCAAGTATCCATCTCCTGTAGATTTATATCTCAGGATGTGTAAGTGGTTCTGAGATGGATGCAAGGCAACAATTTTCCCCTCATGGGATACACAGGGAAAAATCAGTTAAAAGCAGTGTGTGCTGGTGTGCTGTGACAGTGACAGCGCAAGAAGACCAACTAGTCACCCCTGCAATTGCAGGTGAAGTCTCTCTCTCTCTCTGCCTCTCTCTGTTGCTGGAGGCAAGGCTCAACAAAGCCATAATAAAAAGGAAATAGGACAGTTTTTCAGCCACCCCACAGAACCAACTGCAAAACTGGCAACGTCAACTCTACTGGAATCACCCAACTTAACAGCCGCAACGTACCACCATCTACACCTCACGGACAAGCCAAAGACTGATTCGTATATTTATTTATAAAAAAAACTTTTATTTGGGCTCTTAACTCCTCGTTCCTGATCTGTGGGTTCGTGTGTTGTCTTTTTTTCATTATTTTTCTCAGGTTTTAGTAACTAATAAACTTACTCTATCTTTGACTCAAGAAAGGTTAAATTGGCTCCTTCTAAATAAATAAATGTATTTGAACCTGGATACGGTATCCATGGGGGAAAAGGGATTCCTTTTAAATTAACCTTGTTGCGACCAAACAAGGGAGTTGAATAAAGAAGGGGAGCCGGCTCATTCCTGCCCCCACCCCCTCCCCGGGAGCAGAACAAAATCGGGGTCCCGTTCGGGAAGTTAACAGATTCGGGGACCTCACCCGGGGACCAGTCATAACATTAGTCAGTTTAGGGTTGGGGTAGGGTTACTGGCTAGGGTTAGGCATTAGGGCTAGGGTTAGGCGTTAGGGTTAGGGGTTAGGGTTGGGGGTTAGGAGTTAGAGTTGGGGGTTAGGAGTTAGGGCGGGGATTAGGGGTTGGGGTTAGGGGTTAGGATTAGGGGTTAGGGGTTAGGGTCAGGCTTAGGGGTCAGGGTTAGGCTTAGGGGTTAGGCTTAGGGGTTAGGCTTAGGGGTTAGGTTTAGGGGTTAGGCTTAGGGGTTAGGCTTAGGAGTTAGGCTTAGGGGTTAGGCTTAGGAGTTAGGCTTAGGGGTTAGGCTTAGGAGTTAGGCTTAGGGGTTAGGCTTAGGAGTTAGGCTTAGGGGTTAGGCTTAGGGGTTAGGCTTAGGAGTTAGGCTTAGGGGTTAGGCTTAGGGGTTAGGTTTAGGGGTTCGGTTTAGGGGTTAGGCTTAGGGGTTAGGCTTAGGGGTTAGGGGTTAGGGTTAGTGGTTATGGGTTAGGGTTAGGGGTTATGGTTAGGGGTTATGGTTAGGGTTAGGGGTTAGGGGTAATGGTCAGGGGTTAGGATTAGGGGTTAGGATTAGGGGTTAGGATTAGGGGTTAGGATTAGGGGTTAGGGTCAGGTTTAGGGGTCAGGGTTAGGGGTCAGGGTTAGGCTTAGGGGTTAGGGTTAGGGGTTAGGCTTAGGGGTTAGGCTTAGGGGTTAGGTTTAGGGGTTAGGTTTAGGGGTTAGGTTTAGGGGTTAGGGTTAGGGGTTGGGGTTATGGTTAGGGGTTATGGTTAGGGTTAGGGGTTATGGTTAGGGGTTAGGATTAGGGGTTAGGATTAGGGGTTAGGATTAGGGGTTATGGGTTAGGGGTTATGGGTTATGGGTTAGGGGTTATGGGTTAGGGGTTATGGGTTAGGGGTTATGATTAGGGGTTAGGGTTAGGGGTTAGGGTTAGGGGTTAGGGTTAGGGGTTATGGTTAAGGTTAGGGGTTATGATTAGGGGTTAGGGCTAGGGTTCAGGGGTTAGGATTAGGGGTTAGGATTAGGGGTTAGAGGTTGTGGTTGGGGTTAGGGTTCGGAGTTAGGGTTCGGGGTTATGGTTAGGGTTATGATTAAGGGTTAGGGGTTATAGTTAGGGTTAGGGGTTATGGTTAGGATTCAGGGTTAGGGGTTAGTGGTTAGGATTAGGGGCTATTGGTTAGGATTAGGGTTTAGTGGTTAGGGGTTGGGATAGGGGTTAGGGTTAGGGGTTAGGGGTTAGGGGTTGGTGTTGAAGTTGGCGTTGGGGTTAGGGGTCAGAGTTAGGCATTAGGGATAAGGGTTAGGGTTAGGGGTTAGGGGTTAGGGGTTAGGATTAGGGTTTAGGGGTTAGAGGTTAGGGGTTGTGGTTGGGGTTGGGGTTAGGGTTAGGAGTTAGGGTTAGGGGTTAGGTTTAGGGTTACGGTTTAGGGTTATGATTAGGGGTTAGGGTTAGGGGTTATAGTTAGGGTTAGGGGTTATTGTTAGGATTCGTGGTTATGGGTTAGTGGTTAGGATTAGGGGTTATGGGTTAGGATTAGGGGTTAGGGGTTGGGGTAGGGGTTAGGGTTAGGGGTTAGGGGTTAGGGGTTGAAGTTGGCATTGGGGTTAGGGGTTAGAGTTATGCGTTAGGGATAAGGGTTTGGGTTATGGGTTAGGGGTTCAGGGTCTGAGTTAGCATTAGAGGCATACTCTTAAAAACACAGTAAGGGAACTAACTCTCCCCCTCGTGTTCAGCACTGCGTCTCTCCCCTTCCTGGTTTGCTGTGGACAAAGAGGATCCAATGAAAACTCACTCACCTGGCGGAGTACAATTCCTCCCTCCGCTGCTGACATCACCGTCCGTTTGAAACATTAGCCGCCGGCTGACCCAGGACTCAGGCCCTGCCTCTCCCTCCGTTCGAGCGCTGACCCAGGACTCAGGCCCTGCCTCTCCCTCCGTTCGAGCGCTGACCCAGGACTCAGGCCCTGCCTCTCCCTCCGTTCGAGCGCTGACCCAGGACTCAGGCCCTGCCTCTCCCTCCGTGCGAGCGCTGAACACTTTGCAACCTGAACAAGTAAAACAAGAGGGGTCACAGGCTGAGTTCCCACCTTGCTAACTGCAGGGGGAGGAAAACGCAGAGGTCAAGATCATTCAGAACTACAGGAGCACCGTGGTGGTACACAACAACAACTTCCATTTGTATAGCACTGTCAAACATTAAAAGACGGGACACAGTGTCAAAGTGACTGCTGAGACTCTGAAAGCCACTTTTTGTCATGCTGGTGTTGAGAGTAAGGTGCTGTCCTTTTAAGAGAAGACATGATCAGAAGACACTGTCCCTTTAAGAGGGCCCCAGATCACAAGTTGAAGCCCCTTTAAGAGAGAGGCCCTCATAGCAAGAGATTGCCTGTATAAGAGGCGACCTGCTGCAAGGCACGGTTTCTTTATGAGAGGTCCTCATGCAATGTCACTTTAAGTGAGGTCCTGATGTAAGACACAGTCCCTTTAAGAGACAACCGGTGCTGTCCCTTTAAGAGGGGACCTGATTTACATTAAACACCGATAAACCCTTCCCCTGGTCAGGAGGATAGGTCCTGTCTCACTGACCGGAAGATGAGAAACGTGACACGGGATCAATCGGTCACTACCGGCCCCATCCCACCAATATTCCCACCTGGAATTCTCTCCGGCCATCACGCCCGGACACACCAGCAAACCGACCACCTGTCTGAAAACGTGCCAGAGAGGGTGGGGACACACTCACATGTCCACATGTCCACGCCCCCACTGACCACGCCCCCACTGACCACGCCCCCACTCACCACGCCCCCACTGACCACGCCCCCCACTGACCACGCCCCCACTGACCACACCCCCACTGACCACGCCCCCCACTCACCACGCCCCCACTCACCACGCCCCCTACTCACCACGCCCCCCACTCACCACGCCCCCCGCTCACCACGCCCCCCGCTCACCAACCCCGCGCTCACCACGCCCCCCACTCACCACGCCCCCACTCACCACGCCCCCCACTCAGCACGCCCCCACTGACCACGCCCCCTACTCACCACGCCCCCCACTCACCACGCCCCCCACTCACCACGCCCCCCACTCACCACGCCCCCGCACACCACCCCCGCGCTCACCACGCCCGCGCTCACCACGCCCCCACTCGCCACGCCCCCACGCACCACCCCTGCGCTCACCACGCCCCCACTCGCCACGCCCCCCACTCACCACCCCCCGCGCTCACCACGCCCCCACTCGCCACGCCCCCCACTCACCACCCCCCGCGCTCACCACGCCCCCACTCGCCACGCCCCCACTCCACCCCTGCGCTCACCACGCCCCCTACTCACCACGCCCCCACTGACCACGCCCCCACTGACCACGCCCCCCACTGACCAAGCCCGCGCTCACCACGCCCCCTACTCACCACGCCCCCACTCACCACGCCCCCCACTCACCACGCCCCCACTAACCACGCCCACTAACCACGACCCCACTGACCACGCCCCCCACTCACCACACCCACTGGAGGAGGTTACAGAGATAGGGAGGGTTGTAGGGGCTGGAGGAGGTTACAGAGATAGGGAGGGTTGTAGGGGCTGGAGGAGGTTACAGAGATAGGGAGGGTTGTAGGGGCCGGAGGAGGTTACAGAGATAGGGAGGGTTGTAGGGGCTGGAGGAGGTTACAGAGATAGGGAGGGTTGTAGGGGCTGGAGGAGGTTACAGAGATAGGGAGGGTTGTAGGGGCTGGAGGAGGTTACAGAGATAGGGAGGGTTGTAGGGACTGGAGGAGGTTACAGAGATAGGGAGGGTTGTAGGGGCTGGAGGAGGTTACAGAGATAGGGAGGGGTGTAGGGGCTGGAGGAGGTTACAGAGATAGGGAGGATTGTAGGGGCTGGAGGAGGTTACAGAGATAGGGAGGGTTGTAGGGGCTGGAGGAGGTTACAGAGATAGGGAGGGTTGTAGGGGCTGGAGGAGGTTACAGAGATAGGGAGGGTTGTAGGGACTGGAGGAGGTTACAGAGATAGGGAGGGTTGTAGGGGCTGGAGGAGGTTACAGAGATAGGGAGGATTGTAGGGGCTGGAGGAGGTTACAGAGATAGGGAGGGGTGTAGGGGCTGGAGGAGGTTACAGAGATAGGGAGGGTTGTAGGGGCTGGAGGAGGTTACAGAGATAGGGAGGAGTGTAGGGGGCTGGAGGGGGTTACAGAGATAGGGAGGGTTGTAGGGGCTGGAGGAGGTTACAGAGATAGGGAGGGTTGTAGGGGCTGGAGGAGGTTACAGAGATAGGGAGGGTTGTAGGGGCTGGAGGAGGTTACAGAGATAGGGAGGGTTGTAGGGGCTGGAGGGGGTTACAGAGATAGGGAGGGGTGTAGGGGCTGGAGGAGGTTACAGAGATAGGGAGGGTTGTAGGGGCTGGAGGAGGTTACAGAGATAGGGAGGGGTGTAGGGGCTGGAGGAGGTTACAGAGATAGGGAGGGTTGTAGGGGCTGGAGGAGGTTACAGAGATAGGGAGGAGTGTAGGGGGCTGGAGGGGGTTACAGAGATAGGGAGGGTTGTAGGGGCTGGAGGAGGTTACAGAGATAGGGAGGGTTGTAGGGGCTGGAGGAGGTTACAGAGATAGGGAGGAGTGTAGGGGGCTGGAGGGGGTTACAGAGATAGGGAGGGTTGTAGGGGCTGGAGGAGGTTACAGAGATAGGGAGGGTTGTAGGGGCTGGAGGGGGTTACAGAGATAGGGAGGGGTGTAGGGGCTGGAGGAGGTTACAGAGATAGGGAGGGTTGTAGGGGCTGGAGGAGGTTACAGAGATAGGGAGGAGTGTAGGGGGCTGGAGGGGGTTACAGAGATAGGGAGGGTTGTAGGGGCTGGAGGAGGTTACAGAGATAGGGAGGGGTGTAGGGGCTGGAGGAGGTTACAGAGATAGGGAGGGTTGTAGGGACTGGAGGAGGTTACGGAGATATGGAGGGTTGTAGGGGCTGGAGGAGGTTACAGGGATAGGGAGGGGTGTAGGGGCTGGAGGAGGTTACAGAGATAGGGAGGGGTGTAGGGGCTGGAGGAGGTTACAGAGATAGGGAGGGTTGTAGGGGCTGGAGGAGGTTACAGAGATAGGGAGGGTTGTAGGGGCTGGAGGAGGTTACAGAGATAGGGAGGGGTGTAGGGGCTGGAGGAGGTTACAGAGATAGGGAGGGGTGTAGGGGCTGGAGGAGGTTACAGAGATAGGGAGGGTTGTAGGGGCTGGAGGAGGTTACAGAGATAGGGAGGGTTGTAGGGGCTGGAGGAGGTTACAGAGATAGGGAGGGGGTGAGGAGGGATTTGAACACGAGGATGTGAATTTTGAAATCGAGGTGTTTCTGGACCGGGAGCCAGTGTGGGTCAGTGTGAGCACAGGGGGTGATGGGTGAAGGGGACTCGGTGCGAGTTCGGACACGGGGGTGGGGGGCAGCAGAGTTTTGGATGAGCTGAAGTTTGTGGAGGGTGGAGTGTGGGAGAGTCGCCGGGAGAGCGTTGGGATAGTGGAGTGTGGAGGTTGACAGTGGGCTGGATGGCTGGATGGTGATGTCCGAGGGAGACAGCTCGTTCCCAGGCTGAAGCCTGTCTTGCCACGGCCGTCACCCAGCTCGGTAGAACATGACCTGGGAGTCACTCAACACCCACTCCCCTCCCCTCTCACTGGGGGTGGGCTTTGACCGGCACTAACTGCCCCTTGGTCACCTGCCCAGGAGTCAGCAGGAGGCGAGGTTCCCATTGCCTTGACTGGCAGCCCTAGGGGTGGCACTGAGGCCAACAATTACCCTTGTTTCCCCCCCCCACCCCATCGTTATCCCAGATTGGGGACATGGGAGGCAGGGACCCAAACAATTGCCCCTAACCAGGAGCAATGAACAGGCGCTGCAGACGCACAGGATTCCAGCTCAGGTCAGCATTGTGGCTGCACTGCAGGGTCTGGAATTAAATTTGGGGAATGAAGTTGCATCAGTTGGAGACAAGGAACCGAAGGGTTAAATCCTGGCTGCGTGCTGAGGGAGGATATTTATATCCCCCAAAAAAAATGCAAAGGGAGATGGAGGCTTGGAGCATTCATTCCATTTGGGACCCCTGTGACTGTGGTGGGGGAGGGAAGAATGAGACAGCGAGGAGACAATGGGGGGGAGGGGACACTGAAGAGCCCACCAGCTATTCCCCCAGAGACCCCCGGAAAGCCTGTGTGCTGTCAAATCCCAGCTTGGCATGTCTTGGCATGAGGACAGTGCACTCAGTCTCACCGTGAGGCTCTGTTGTCTGATGTGTTCTGAGACGCTCCCACCTCACACATGCCGCCCACACTGGTCATTTACACATTCAACCCAGCCGCTTTGAAAGCTCCACTTGGGTCCCTCACACACACACACACACCTCCATGTTTCTCCAACACATCTGTCACCTTTAACACCGACTCTGTCACACAGCACACCAGGAGGTTACACACTGCTTATTCCACTCAGTCATTACCTGCTGTGGGACAGAGTGAGAGAGGGGAGACTAACTCACTGTACCTGTCCTGGGAGTGTTTGATGGGGACAGTGTAGAGGGAGCTTTACTCAGTATCTAACCCCGTGCTGTACCTGTCCTGGGAGTGTTTGATGGGGACAGTGTGGGGTACTCTGTATCTAACCCCGTGCTGTACCTGCCCTGGGAGTGTTTGATGGGGACGGTGTAGAGGGAGCTTTACTCTGTATCTAACCCCGTGCTGTACCTGTCCTGGGAGTGTTTGATGGGGACGGTGTAGAGGGAGCTTTACTCTGTATCTAACCCCGTGCTGTACCTGCCCTGGGAGTGTTTGATGGGGACGGTGTAGAGGGAGCTTTACTCTGTATCTAACCCTGTGCAGTACCTGTCCTGGGAGTGTTTGATGGGGACAGTGTAGAGGGAGCTTTACTCTGTATCTAACCCCGTGCTGTACCTGTCCTGGGAGTGTTTGATGGGGACGGTGTAGAGGGAGCTTTACTCAGTATCTAACCCCGTGCTGTACCTGTCCTGGGAGTGTTTGATGGGGACAGTGTAGAGGGAGCTTTACTCTGTATCTAACCCCGTGCTGTACCTGTCCTGGGAGTGTTTGATGGGGACAGTGTAGAGGGAGCTTTACTCTGTATCTAACCCCGTGCTGTACCTGTCCTGGGAGTGTTTGATGGGGACGGTGTAGAGGGAGCTTTACTCTGTATCTAACCCCGTGCTGTACCTGCCCTGGGAGTGTTTGATGGGGACATCCCTCCTTGTCCCCTCCCTATCTCTGTAACCTCCTCCAGCCCCTACAACCCTCCCTATCTCTGTAACCTCCTCCAGCCCCTACAACCCTCCCTATCTCTGTAACCTCCTCCAGCCCCTACAACTCTCCCTATCTCTGTAACCTCCTCCAGCCCCTACAACCCTCCCGATCTCTGTAACCTCCTCCAGCCCCTACAACCCTCCCTATCTCTGTAACCTCCTCCAGCCCCTACAACCCTCCCTATCTCTGTAACCTCCTCCAGCCCCTACAACCCTCCCTATCTCTGTAACCTCCTCCAGCCCCTACAACCCTCCCTATCTCTGTAACCTCCTCCAGCCCCTACAACCCTCCCTATCTCTGTAACCTCCTCCAGCCCCTACAACCCTCCCTATCTCTGTAACCTCCTCCAGCCCCTACAACCCTCCCTATCTCTGTAACCTCCTCCAGCCCCTACAACTCTCCCTATCTCTGTAACCTCCTCCAGCCCCTACAACCCTCCCGATCTCTGTAACCTCCTCCAGCCCCTACAACCCTCCCTATCTCTGTAACCTCCTCCAGCCCCTACAACCCTCCCTATCTCTGTAACCTCCTCCAGCCCCTACAACCCTCCCTATCTCTGTAACCTCCTCCAGCCCCTACAACCCTCCCTATCTCTGTAACCTCCTCCAGCCCCTACAACCCTCCCTATCTCTGTAACCTCCTCCAGCCCCTACAACCCTCCCTATCTCTGTAACCTCCTCCAGCCCCTACAACCCTCCCTATCTCTGTAACCTCCTCCAGCCCCTACAACCCTCCCTATCTCTGTAACCTCCTCCAGCCCCTACAACCCTCCCTATCTCTGTAACCTCCTCCAGCCCCTACAACCCTCCCTATCTCTGTAACCTTCTCCAATTCCGGCCTCTTGACCATCCACCGATCCCCATTGTGCCTTCAGCTGCCTGGGGGGGTCCCTGAGCTCTGGAATTCCCTCCCTCTCTCTCTCTCTCTCTGTCCCTAAATATCTCCGCCTGTGTCCCGGGGTTAAACCTTGTTGCGCTGACCCTGTGAAAACTTGGGGAGGTTACAGGGGCCGTTCCGACGCGAGGAGTTCCCGAAAGTCGGTTTGGGGGGGGTGGGGGTTGTGGGGAGGGGGTTGTGGGGAGGGTGAGGGTGGGGGTGTGAGGGGGGAGGTTAATTCAAAGGGACACTCACCGTCTTGGAGGACCCAGGCAGCGGTCAGCATCATCCCGGGAATCCAGCAGAGCTTGGCCGGGAATCCAGCCCCTCGGTGACCCCCTCCCCTCAGTCTCCTGGTGCCCATCCTCTGGCACCTGTGCCCCCTCCGCTCTCAGTAGTCCTGTGGGCAGGGGGTCTGTGTGGAGGGTCCAGTCTCTGTCCGCTGTCTCATTGGGCGCCCGGTCTGCAGGGGGTGAGGGGGGGTGGGTGGGGGCTGCGGGAGCGAGGGGGTTAATCCAGGTGCCCTCAGTCTGTGGGGGAGACGGGACTTGCTGAGCGGCTCCTGCTCCCTCTCCCTCTCTCCCTGTGTGTCCGGGTGTGGGAGAGATTCACCGACAGGGAGCAGCCCCTCAGGGAGGGGGAGTTTCCACAGACACCAGCCCGGCCTCTTAAAGGGACAGCAACCCCGCCCGGGGGGGGGACAGCAGCAGCTGCTGAGTGATCCCCCTCTCCCCCCACCCAGCCAGTCCGACCCCCTCCCCCACTCCAGCCCCCCCCCCCACCCACCTCCCCACTCCCACCCCCACCCAACCCCCCCACCTCCACCACGACCCACACCCCCCTCCCCCCCCACTCCACCCTCCCTCCCCACCCACCTAACCCCCCCCACCCCCCCCACCCCCCCCACCCATCCCCACCCTCCTCCACCCTCCTCCCCCCACCCCCACGCCCCCCCCACCCCACCCCCCACGCCCCCCCATCCCACCCCCACCCACCCACCTCCCCCCACCCAGCCAGTCCGACCCCCTCCCCCACCCCCACCCTCCCACTCCCCCTCACCCACCTACCTCCACCCACCCCCCTACTCCCCCCCCACTCCCCCCCACCCCCCCCACTCCTCCCACCCACCCACATCCACCCACCCCCCCCACCCACATCCACCCACCCCCCCCCCCCACTCCCCACCCCCCCCCCCCCCACTCCCCCCCCACCCTCCCCACCCTCCCCCACTCCTCCCCCACTCCCCACTCCCCACTCCGAACTTAAAAACCCCCTCAGCCCGTGTGGCGCCGCTCGCCCCTCCCCTCTGTCACCCCTCTCCCCCCCGCTAATCGCCAAGGCCCAGGCTGAGTCCAGTAGGAAACAACACATCTCCTGTTCATCCACTAACATCACATTGAGATCCCGCCGCTTTATCTCGTTATAATTATAACTGCATTTATCTAGCGCCTTCAACACTGTGAAACATCCCCGAGGTGCTTCACAGGAACATCAGTCAGACAGAATCTGACCACGAGCCACATAGGAAGATATTAAGGACAGGTGACCAAAAGCTCGGACACAGAGGTCGGTTTTAAGGAGCGTCTTAAAGGAGGAGAGAGAGAGAGAGAGAGAGAGGCGGAGAGGTTTAGGGAGGGAATTCCAGAGCTTAGGGTCCCAGGCAGCTGAAGGCACGGCCGCCAATGGTGGGGCAATGGGAACCGGGGGATGGTCAAGAGGCCGGAATTGGAGGAGCGCAGAGATCTCGGAGGGTTGTAGAGGCTGGAGGAGGTTACAGAGATAGGGAGGGTTGTAGGGGCTGGAGGAGGTTACAGAGATAGGGAGGGTTGTAGGGGCTGGAGGAGGTTACAGAGATAGGGAGGGGTGTAGGGGCTGGAGGAGGTTACAGAGATAGGGAGGGGGTGAGGAGGGATTTGAACACGAGGATGTGAATTTTGAAATCGAGGTGTTTCTGGACCGGGAGCCAGTGTGGGTCAGTGTGAGCACAGGGGGTGATGGGTGAAGGGGACTCGGTGCGAGTTTGGACACGGGGGCAGCAGAGTTTTGGATGAGCTGAAGTTTACGGAGGGTCGAATGTGGGAGAGTCGCCGGGAGACCGTTGGGATAGTCAAGTATGGAGGTAAATGAGGTGACGATAAGGGTTTCAGAAGCTCCTGACTCCCCAAAGCCTGTCCACCATCTGCAAGGCACAAGTTAGGAGTGTGATGGAACACTCCCCACTTGCCTGGATGAGTGCAGCTCCCACAACACTCAAGAAGCTGGACACCATCCAGGACAAAGCAGCCCCGCTTGATTGGCACCCCATCCACAAACATTCACTCCCTCCACCACCGACGCACAGTAGCAGCAGTGTGTGTACCATCTACAAGATGCACTGCAGCAACTCACCAAGGCTCCTTAGACAGCACCTTCCAAACCCACGATCACTACCATCTAGAAGGACAAGGGCAGCAGACACATGGGGAACTCCACCACCTGGAAGTTCCCCTCCAAGTTATGTCTGATCTGTATCCTAACTCCATCCACTCGGCTCAGTTCCATAACCCTTAATCCCCTCACCCAACAAAACTCTATCAATTGATCAATTGACCAGTTGACCCGCAGCTGGACAGCCCTTTGGCTGTGGGGGTGGGAGGGGGGGCGAGATTCCAGATTTCCAGTTCCCTCTGTGTGGAGAGGTGTTCCCTGACATCACCCTGAACGGCCTGGCTCCAGTCTAACGTTAGTTATCTTGTCCTGGAGGCCCCATGCCCACACCCCCAGGTCAGTGAGAGGTTTATCACTGTTACCCGACTCAGGTAAATAGCACATCTGGAATAGATAATTGACCCTGACAATCAGAGACCAACATCAGAGGAGGGCGGACAAGAGGCTGTGCGATCGTCACCCTGACCCCCTGACCCCCTGTCCCCCTTACCCTGTCCCCCTCACCCTGTCTCCCTGTCCCCTGTCCCTGTTCCTGTCCCTGTCCCTGTCCCCCTTACCCTGTCCCCCTGTCCCTGTCCCCCTTACCCTGTCCCCCTGTCCCTGTCCCCCTTACCCTGTCCCCCTGTCCCTGTCCCTGTCCCTGTCCCCCTGTCCCTGTCCCTGTCCCCCTGTCCCCCTCACCCTGTCCCCCCTGTCCCCCTGTCCCCCTCACCCTGTCCCCCTGTCCCCCTGTCCCTGTCCCTGTCCCCCTGTCCCTGTCCCCCTGTCCCTGTCCCCCTCACCCTGTCCCCCTGTCCCTGTCCCCCTGTCCCTGTCCCTGTCCACCTGTCCCCCTCACCCTGTCCCCCTGTCCCTGTCCCTGTGTCCCTGTCCCCCTTACCCTGTCCCCCTGTCCCTGTCCCTGTCCCCCTTACCCTGTCCCCCTTACCCTGTCCCCCTTACCCTGTCCCCCTGTCCCTGTCCCCCTTACCCTGTCCCCCTTACCCTGTCCCTGTCCCTGTCCCTGCCCCCCTTACCCTGTCCCCCTGTCCCTGTCCCTGTCCCCCTTACCCTGTCCCCCTGTCCCTGTCACTGTCCCCCTTACCCTGTCCCCCTTACCCTGTCCCCCTGTCCCTGTCCCCCTTACCCTGTCCCTGTCCCCCTGTCCCTGTCCCTGTCCCTGTCCCTGCCCCCCTTACCCTGTCCCCTTGTCCCTGTCCCCCTAACCCTGTCCCCCTGTCCCCCTGTCCCTGTCCCTGTCCCCCTGTCCCTGTCCCCCCCCCTCACCCTGTCCCCCTGTCCCTGTCCCCCTTACCCTGTCCCCCTTACCCTGTCCCCCTGTCCCTGTCCCCCTGTCCCTGTCCCCCTGTCCCTGTCCCCCTGTCCCTGTCCCCCTGTCCCCCTTACCCTGTCCCTGTCCCTGTCCCTGCCCCCCTTACCCTGTCCCCCTGTCCCTGTCCCCCTAACCCTGTCCCCCTGTCCCCCTGTCCCTGTCCCTGTCCCCCTGTCCCTGTCCCTGTCCCCCTCACCCTGTCCCCCTGTCCCTGTCCCTGTCCCTGTCCCCCTGTCCCTGTCCCCCTTACCCTGTCCCCCTCACCCTGTCCCCCTTTACCCTGTCCCTGTCCCTGTCCCCCTGTCCCTGTCCCTGTCCCTGTCCCCCTGTCCCTGTCCCCCTTACCCTGTCCCCTCACCCTGTCCCCCTTTACCCTGTCCCTGTCCCTGTCCCCCTTACCCTGTCCCCCTCACCCTGTCCCCCTCACCCTGTCCCCCTTTACCCTGTCCCTGTCCCCCTTACCCTGTCCCCCTCACCCTGTCCCCCTCACCCTGTCCCCCTTTACCCTGTCCCTGTCCCCCTTACCCTGTCCCCCTGTCCCTGTCCCCCTTACCCTGTCCCCCTCACCCTGTCCCCCTTTACCCTGTCCCCCTGTCCCTGTCCCCCTGTCCCTGTCCCCCTTACCCTGTCCCCCTTACCCTGTCCCCCTGTCCCTGTCCCTGTCCCTCTAACCCTGACCCCCTCACCCTGATCCCCACACCCTGTGCCCTAACACTGAGCCCCTCACTATGACCCCCCTCACCCTGACCTCCTAACCCTGACCCGCTCACCCTGTCCACCCCTCACCCTGTCCGCCCTCAAACTGTCCCCCCTCACCCTGTCCCCCCTCCTCACCCTGTCCCCCCTTCCTCCTGTAGTCTCCCTCTGCCCTGTACCCCCACGCTTTACCCCTCACGCTTTTCCCCCCACGCCTTTCCCCTCACATTATACCCCTGACAATTTACCCTTCAAAAGAGTCAATTAGAAAGAAAAAAATCAAATGTCCCAGAGATCATGAGGAGAGACGCATGGATTTTATTATTGTTCACTTCATCAGATGAAGATCCCTATCTCTGTAACCTCCTCCAGCCCCTACAACCCTCCCTATCTCTGTAACCTCCTCCAGCCCCTACAACCCTCCCTATCTCTATAACCTCCTCCAGCCCCTACAACCCTCTCTATCTCTGTAACCTCCTCCAGCCCCTACAACCCTCCCTATCTCTGTAACCTCCTCCAGCCCCTACAACCCTCCCTATCTCTGTAACCTCCTCCAGCCCCTACAACCCTCCCTATCTCTGTAACCTCCTCCAGCCCCTATGCCCCTCCCTATCTCTGTAACCTCCTCCAGCCCCTACAACCCTCCCTATCTCTAACCTCCTCCAGCCCCTACAACCCTCCCTATCTCTGTCACCTCCTCCAGTCCCTACAACCCTCCCTATCTCTGTAACCTCCTCCAGCCCCTTCTCCCTATCTCTGTAACCTCCTCCAGCCCCTACAACCCTCCCTATCTCTGTAACCTCCTCCAGCCCTACAACCCTCCCTATCTCTGTAACCTCCTCCAGCCCCTACAACCCTCCCTATCTCTGTAACCTCCTCCAGCCCCTACAACCCTACCTATCTCTGTAACTTCCTCCAGCCCCTACAACCCTCCCTATCTCTGTAACCTCCTCCAGCCCCTACACCCCTCACTATCTCTGTAACCTCTTCCAGCCCCTACAACCCTCCCTATCTCTGTAACCTCCTCCAGCCCCTACAACCCTCCCTATCTCTGTAACCTCCTCCAGCCCCTACACCCCTCCCTATCTCTGTAACCTCCTCCAGCCTCTACAACCCTCTGAGATCTCTGCGCTCCTCCAATTCCGGCCTCTTGACTATCCCCTGGTTTCCATCGCTCCACCATTGGCGGCCGTGCCTTCAGCTGCCTGGGGCCCTAAGCTGGAGAGTAATTCACAGTATCCCTGTCGGATGGAGTTGGAAGGTTCACATGGACTGTCTCCCTGGGGGAATTCCACTGTTCCATTCTGTCTGGAAGTTAAAGTTTCACTTGAGCTGGAAGCTCAGTCAGTGTAAACTCAAGCTGACCATCAACTCTCTCTCTGCTCCCGGCCGTCCTCCCCTATTGCAGCCTCTGTAAACTCCAGCTCAGCCAAATCACTGCTGCCCTTATCCAGAGGACACGGTAAGGAGACGGAACCCAAAGCTCAGGGAGGGGTAAGTTTGAAGGAGCATCTTGGATAGAGGGGCTCCTGTCACCCCCTCGGGACGTCCCAGAGTGTTTCACACACAATGAAGGGCTTTTTTTTTTGGAAGTGTGGTCACTGTTGTGATGTAGGAAACTTAGCAGCCCATTTACGCACAGCAAGATCCCACAAACAGCAATGTGATAATGACCCAGATCACCTGTTTTTAGTGATGTTGGTTGAGGGATAAATATTGGCCCCAGGACCCCGGGGAGAATTCCCCCCTGCTCTTCTCCCAATAGTGGCCGTGGGATCTTTTACACCCACCCGAGAGGGTAGACGGGGCCTCGGTTTAATGTCTCATCCTGAAAGACGGCACCTCCGACAGTGCGGCGCTCCCTCAGCACTGACCCTCCGACAGTGCGGCGCTCCCTCAGCACTGACCCTCCGACAGTGCGGCGCTCCCTCAGCACTGACCCTCCGACAGTGCGGCGCTCCCTCAGCACTGACCCTCCGACAGTGCGGCGCTCCCTCAGCACTGACCCTCCGACAGTGCGGCGCTCCCTCAGCACTGACCCCTCCGACAGTGCGGCGCTCCCTCAGCACTGACCCTCCGACAGTGCGGCGCTCCCTCAGCACTGACCCTCCGACAGTGCGGCGCTCACTCAGCACTGACCCTCCGACAGTGCGGCGCTCCCTCAGTACTGACCCTCGGACAGTGCGCGCTCCCTCAGCACTGACCCTCCAACAGTGCGGCGCTCCCTCAGCACTGACCCTCCGACAGTGCGGCGCTCCCTCAGTACTGACCCTCGGACAGTGCGGCGCTCCCTCAGTACTGACCCTCGGACAGTGTGGCACTATTGACCCTCGCAGTCAGTGCTGTGTTGACTCACGGTGGATGTCTGCGATCGCCCAGCTGGGCAGTGGGATTCCCGTGTGTAACGTATAAACTGTGAGACCCTGAACTCTCACAATCGCATTGGGCTCGGAAATAAAGCTGCTGAGAGTCTGTCAATGATTTGCTTTTATTTTGTTGGACTGACAGAGAGACACAGGCTCACTCCATACCACGTTGTACAAAGCCAGGTTTGGATGATGAGTGATCCGCGGCTCCATTTCAGGCACTCTGTGCCTCTGTGCCTCCTCCCCTCACCCTCTGTCTCCTCCTTCTGCCCCCTCGATGAGGGGCTCCCTCTGCTGCCCCACCAACGTTTGCTTTGGAGCCCCAAGTGTTGAGCCTCAGCCGGGCATTTGACCATCGGTGGGGGATGGGTGGGGGTGGGGGGGGGAGTTTCCGCCAGCAACCCGGGGTCTCCCCGATCACGCCGACGTTGTGCGGGTTGGGGGAGGGGCTTGGGGAGTCGCAGGGCTCCGCGATTTGGAGGGGGTTGAGCGATTGGGCGATCCAGAGCCATCCTCATTTCCCCTCCCCCTCCCCCACCCCCCACCCCCACTATCCCATACCCCACAACTGGGCCTGGCCTGGGCAAGGAGGGTAGAGCAGGAAACCTCTCCCTTGGCAAGTGGAGGGCAATTCACCCAAGGGAGGCATCACATCCGCCCCACTCCACCTGCTGGGCTCTTGGATCGAGCGCATTAGGCATGGCATGATCCCAACATTCTCAATCACCCCACCCCTCCCCCCCCCACTCTGTCACACCACCAAGCCTGTTACCCCTTCCTCACACCTCGGTTTCTCTTCCTCAACCAGAACCTGTCGTACGTTCCTTTCCAGTCGGGCGCCTGGGCGTGGACTCACTGTGCCAGGAGACATGGAGGCCACCATGAGCTGAGATACCAAGTAGCAGGTCCCTGGCATCAGGGGAGGTCAGGATGGTGGGACCTATGGGGAGAGGGGGTTGAGTGGGAGAGGGTGGGTCAAGGGGCAGAGGGGGTGAGGGGGTGAAGGGATGAGGCGGTGAGAGGGGTGAGGGGTAAGGGACCAGGAGGCAGGGGGGTAGGACAAAAGGGCGAGGCGGTGACAGGGTGAGGGGGCGAGGAGGGGTGTGAGGAGGAGGAGGGGGTGCAAGGGCGTGAGGGATGGCGAGGGAGGGGTCAAGGGGTGACAGGGTGAGGAGGGTGAGGGGGTGAGGGGGGCATGAGGGCAAGAGGGTGAGTGATGACAAGGGAGGATTTGAGGGGCCAAGGGGTGACAGGATGAGGGGGCGAGGGGGGCAAGAGGGCAAGAGGGTGAGTGATGACAAGGGAGGGTTTGAGGGCTCAAGGGGTGACAGGGTGAGGGGGTGAGAGGGGCAAGAGGGTGAGGGATGAAGAGGGAGGGTTCGAGGGGCCAAGGGGTGATAGGATGAGGGGGCAAGGGGGTGAGGGGGGCAAGAGGGTGAGGGATAATGAGGGAGGGTTCGAGGGGCGAAGGGGTGACAGGATGAGGGGGCAAGGGGGTGAGAGGGGCAAGAGAGTGAGGGATGAAGAGGGAGAGATCGAGGGGTGAAGGGGGGACAGGGTGAGGGGGGTGAGGGGGGCAGGAGTTTGAGGGATGAAGAGGGAGGGTTCGAGAGGCCAAGGGGTGACAGGGTGAGGAAGTGTGGAGGTTCGAGAGGCTGAGGAGTTAGGTAGTAGGTGTTGGGTGGGTTAGTGGATGAGGGTGTTGAGTGAGTTGAGGGGCCGGACACAGTTGCTGGTGAAGTGAAGGGTCGAAGGTTAAAGTGCATCAGTGATCCCACTTTTCAAGTTTAATTTATTTAACATTCACTCCAGCTCAGGGAGGGAATCTCCGGGGAAAGAGCATTAACTCCGCACAAATACTGCTCCCCGGGTTTGTGCTGGTTAATTATCGAATTATTATTTACCTGGTAATTAATTCCCAGTTAACAAACTGACCATGAACTAATTCAGTGGATGAATTCATTCTTTGTCAGTGGATTAACTGATGACGAGTTTCCTGGCGTTTGACTAATCGATTAACCACCGATCAATTACCTAATTATCAAGTGGCTCGTTCATTGAATAATTATGGATCCTTTCGCTAACCGATTGGTAATCAGCCTGATAACTCATGGATTCATTATCAGTGATTAATATTCAGATAGTTAACTACTGAGTCAGACAACTGAGTTAGTCATTGCTGATTGATAACTAATAAATTAATTATTGGATTAACCAATGGATTAATTTTCGGATGGTTCACTAGTAGATTAATTATCAGTCGTTGAGTAATGTTTTAATTATTGGTCAGTTAATTAATGGATTAATTACTGGCTGATTAACCGGATTGTTAACGGTCAATCAGTCAGTGATCGGTCAGTTTGGTCACCCGCTCGCTGGGTCACGTTTGGAGCGGGTGGTCTCAGTCTCCCTCCCAGTCGGGCCTGTTCCCCAGGCCGGGCCTGTTCCTCCTTTGCAGCCGGGCCCTCACGGCCGCCTTCATGAGGAGGCGGCGGGAGTAGGAGACCTCGGGGGTGATGAGGCGCAGGCAGGAGGTGGCCAGGGAGGGGGGCAGCGAGAGGTTGCGGGGCAGCTCATAGCCCAGGATGCTGACCCTGCCACCGGGCTGCCAGGGCCGGAGCTCCTTGTCCTGGATCTGGGAGGCCTGGAGGGCGGGCGGAGGCCCAGGCCCGGCCACCCCGAAGCAGTCGCGGGCCAGCCGGCCGTTGGCCTGGCGCAAGAGGCCCAGCTCCCGCCGCAGGCTCTCGGGGCCCAGGGCCCCCAGCTTGGCCCACAGGGTGGCATTGAAGTGCTGGTAGAGCTGGGCGTCCAGCCAGTTCCACTGGCGGGCCTGGTCGGGCAGGTCGCCGGTCAGCCGGGCCCGGGAGGCCTCGCTGCGCGCGTTGAGCCTCACGTAGGTGACGTCCTCCAGGTCCCAGGCCAGCAGCCGACGGAGGAGGACCAGGGACTCATCGAAGTGCTCGGCCACCATGACCAGGGAGAAGACGGACTCCAGGCCCAGGATGAAGTCCCGCAGGTAGGCCCGGTCGCCGGGGTCGCGGTTGGGGTCGCCGCCCAGGTCAAAGAGCAGCGAGTTGCGGGCAAACATGGCAAAGCGCTCCCCGGGCCGGTAGTAGGCGGTGGGCCTGCTCAGGAAGGCCCCGATGGAGCGGTTGGGAGCGTTCCGGAAGGAGACGGAGTGCTGCCCGTAGTAGGAGAAGAGGGACTCGAACATGGAGGCCGGCTCCCGCACGATGGTGACGAAGGTGGCGTCCGGGGGCACCAGGCTCCGCAGCTCGGACAGGCCCGGCCGCAGGTGGGAGGCCACGATGCGGGAGGGCCTGGTCAGCGGGTGCACAAAGAGGCGGCTGAAGGGCCGGGGGTAACAGAACTGGTGGTTCTGATAGCTGCAGACGCCCCCCGGCAGGGCCACGGTCAGGTCGTGGCGCTCGGCGAAGCGGAAAAGGATGTTCTGCACCGTGCTGCCCGCCGTCTTGTGGGTCTTCAGGAAAACCACGGCCGTCTGCTTCCGGCGGGGGTGGGGCTCCGGGGGGCTGGAGCTCCGGGGGCTGCGGGGGAGGGTGGGGGGGGTGAGAGGGGGAGGAAGAGGGGGAAGGGGAGGAAGAGGGGGAAGGGGAGGGAGAGGGGAGGGAGGGAGAGAGGGAGGGAGAGGGGGAAGGGGAGGGAGAGGGGGCGGGAGAGGGGGAAGGGGAGGGAGAGGGGGAGGGGGAAGGGGAGGGAGAGGGGGAAGGGGAGTGAGAGGGGGAAGGGGAGTGAGAGGGGGAAGGGGAGGGAGAGGGGGAGGGAGAGGGGGAAGGGGAGGGAGAGGGGGAGGGAGGGAGAGGGGGAAGGGGAGGGAGAGGGGGAAGGGGAGGGAGAAGGGGAAGGGGAGGGAGAGGGGGAAGGGGAGGGAGAGGGAGAGGGAGAGGGGGAGGGGGGAGAGGGGGAGAGGGGGAGGGGGGAGTGGGGGAGGGGGAAGGGGAGGGAGAGGGGGAAGGGGAGGGAGAGGGGAAGGGGAGGGAGAGGGAGGGGGGGAGGGGAGGGGGGAGAGGGGGAGAGGGGGAGGGGGAGTGGGGGAGGGGAAGGGGAGGGAGAGGGGGAGGGAGGGAGAGGGGGAAGGGGAGGGAGAGGGAGGGGGGGAGGGAGGGAGAGGGGGAAGGGGAGCGAGAGGGGGAAGGGGAGCGAGAGGGGGAAGGGGAGCGAGAGGGGGAAGGGGAGGGAGAGGCGGAAGGGGAGGGAGAGGGAAGGGGAGGGAGAGGGGGAAGGGGTGGGAGAGGGGGAAGGGGAGGGAGAGGGGGAAGGGGAGGGAGAGGGGGAGGGAGGGAGTGGGGGAAGGGGAGGGAGTGGGGGAAGGGGAGGGAGAGGGGGAAGGGGAGGGAGAGGGGGAAGGGGAGGGAGAGGGGGAAGGGGTGGGAGAGGGGGAAGGGGAGGGAGAGGGGGAAGGGGAGGGAGAGGGGGAGGGAGGGAGAGGGGGAAGGGGAGGGAGAGGGGGAAGGGGAGGGAGAGGGGGAAGGGGAGGGAGAGGGGGAGAAACAAAGAGAAGGAAGAGCATTAATCGAGCTGTTTGTCACAGTTGGTACCTGTCAGAGTGGGAGCCACATAGACAATACATGAACTGGGTGATACATCTCTCACAGCAACAACACAACTCAACACGGGCTGTAATTCAGCAGCAAGTCAGACAGTGACAGCGGGAGGTACATTGGAGCAGATACACCGACTGTCAGACTCTCAACACCTGAAATCTCTGTTATACTGACCACAAAAATTCACTGGACAAATACACCATCTGCAGGCAAGGCTGGCACATAACATGTCTCAGCACGGGGTTAGATACAGAGTAAAGCTCCCTCTACACCGTCCCCATCAAACACTCCCAGGACAGGTACAGCACGGGGTTAGATACAGAGTAAAGCTCCCTCTACACTGTCCCCATCAAACACTCCCAGGACAGGTACAGCACGGGGTTAGATACAGAGTAAAGCTCCCTCTACACCGTCCCCATCAAACACTCCCAGGACAGGTACAGCACGGGGTTAGATACAGAGTAAAGCTCCCTCCACACCGTCCCCATCAAACACTCCCAGGACAGGTACAGCACGGGGTTAGATACAGAGTAAAGCTCCCTCTACACCGTCCCCATCAAACACTCCCAGGACAGGTACAGCACGGGGTTAGATACAGAGTAAAGCTCCCTCTACACCGTCCCCATCAAACACTCCCAGGACAGGGACAGCACGGGTTAGATACAGAGTAAAGCTCCCTCTACACCGTCTCCATCAAACACTCCCAGGACAGGTACAGCACGGGGTTAGATACAGAGTAAAGCTCCCTCTACACTGTCCCCATCAAACACTCCCAGGACAGGTACAGCACGGGGTTAGATACAGAAGATACAGAGTAAAGCTCCCTCTACACTGTCCCCATCAAACACTCCCAGGACAGGTACAGCACGGGGTTAGATACAGAGTAAAGCTCCCTCTACACTGTCCCCATCAAACACTCCCAGGACAGGTACAGCACGGGGTTAGATACAGAGTAAAGCTCCCTCTACACCGTCCCCATCAAACACACCCAGGACAGGTACAGCACGGGGTTAGATACAGAGTAAAGCTCCCTCTACACTGTCCCCATCAAACACTCTCAGGACAGGTACAGCACAGGGTTAGATACAGAGTAAAGCCACCTCTACACTGTCCCCATCAAACACTCCCAGGACAGGTACAGCACGGGGTTAGATACACAGTAAAGCTCCCTCTACACTGTCCCCATCAAACACTCTCAGGACAGGTACAGCACAGGGTTAGATACAGAGTAAAGCCACCTCTACACTGTCCCCATCAAACACTCCCAGGACAGGTACAGCACGGGGTTAGATACAGAGTAAAGCTCCCTCTACACTGTCCCCATCAAACACTCCCAGGACAGGTACAGCACGGGGTTAGATACAGAGTAAAGCTCCCTCTACACCGTCCCCATCAAACACTCCCAGGACACGTACAGCACGGGGTTAGATACAGAGTAAAGCTCCCTCTACACCGTCCCCATCAAACACTCCCAGGACAGGTACAGCACGGGGTTAGATACAGAGTAAAGCTCCCTCTACACTGTCCCCATCAAACACTCCCAGGACAGGTACCGCACGGGGTTAGATACAGAGTAAAGCTCCCTCTACACTGTCCCCATCAAACACTCCCAGGGCAGGTACAGCACGGGGTTAGATACAGAGTAAAGCTCCCTCTACACCGTCCCCATCAAACACTCCCAGGACAGGTACAGCACGGGGTTAGATACAGAGTAAAGCTCCCTCTACACTGTCCCCATCAAACACTCTCAGGACAGGTACAGCACAGGGTTAGATACAGAGTAAAGCCACCTCTACACTGTCCCCATCAAACACTCCCAGGACAGGTACAGCACGGGGTTAGATACACAGTAAAGCTCCCTCTACACTGTCCCCATCAAACACTCTCAGGACAGGTACAGCACAGGGTTAGATACAGAGTAAAGCCACCTCTACACTGTCCCCATCAAACACTCCCAGGACAGGTACAGCACGGGGTTAGATTACAGAGTAAAGCTCCCTCTACACCGTCCCCATCAAACACTCCCAGGACAGGTACAGCACGGGGTTAGATACAGAGTAAAGCTCCCTCTACACCGTCCCCATCAAACACTCCCAGGACACGTACAGCACGGGGTTAGATACAGAGTAAAGCTCCCTCTACACCGTCCCCATCAAACACTCCCAGGACAGGTACAGCACGGGGTTAGATACAGAGTAAAGCTCCCTCTACACTGTCCCCATCAAACACTCCAAGGACAGGAACAGCACGGGGTTAAATACAGAGTAAATCTCCCTCTACACTAAACTCCGAGTGTGGGATACGGAGACCAGGACCGTGCGCGGTAACTCTGAGTGTGGGATACGGAGACCGGGACTGTGCGCGGTAACTCCGAGTGTGGGATACGGAGACCGGAACTGTGCTCGGTAACTCCGAGTGTGGGATACGGAGACCGGGACTGTGCGCGGTAACTCCGAGTGTGGGATACGGAGACCGGGACTGTGCGCGGTAACTCCGAGTGTGGGATACGGAGACCAGGACTGTGCGCAGTAACTCCGAGTGTGGGATACGGAGACCGGGACTGTGCGCGATAACTCCGAGTGTGGGATACGGAGACCGGGACTGTGCGCGGTAACTCCGAGTGTGGGATACGGAGACCGGGACTGTGCGCGGTAACTCCGAGTGTGGGATAGAGAGACCGGGACTGTGCGCGGTAATTCCGAGTGTGGGATACGGAGACCGGGACTGTGTGCGGTAACTCCGAGTGTGGGATAGAGAGACCGGGACTGTGCACGGTAACTCCGAGTGTGGGATACGGAGACCGGGACTGTGCGCGGTAACTCCGAGTGTGGGATAGAGAGACCGGGACTGTGCGCGGTAACTCCGAGTGTGGGATACGGAGACCGGGACTGTGCGCGGTAACTCCGAGTGTGCGATACTGAGACCGGGAATGTGCGCGGTAACTCCGAGTGTGGGATAGAGAGACCGGGACTGTGCGCGGTAACTCCGAGTGTGGGATACGGAGACCGGGACTGTGCGCGGTAACTCCGAGTGTGGGATACGGAGACCGGGACTGTGTGCGGTAACTCCGAGTGTGGGATACGGAGACCGGGACTGTGCGCGGTAACTCTGAGTGTGGGATACGGAGACCGGGACTGTGTGCGGTAACTCCGAGTGTGGGATACGGAGACCGGAACTGTGCACGGTAACTCCGAGTGTGGCATACGGAGATCGGGACTGTGCGCGGTAACTCCGAGTGTGGGATACGGAGACCGGGACTTTGCGCGGTAACTCCGAGTGTGCTGTAAGCGAGTTCTGGGACAAATTTAACGTAACTTCCCTGATTTTCAATTCTATCCCTCTAGAGTCAACCCCCAGTCCTCGATGTATTATGAAGGGTTGTGGGGGACAGACACACAGGGAGAGCTGCATATTTCAATGGGAGAGTTGTGGGGTTGGGGGTTGGGGTTTGGGATGGGAGGGTGGATGGGAAGAGAAAGTGGGAGGGGAGGGTTGTGGCGAGGTGAGTGTGGTGGATGGGAGGTATGGGGAGGGGAGGCTAGTGCTGGGGGGCGTGTCTATACCTGACAGTGCTGTAATGGCTCCTGTGATGGCTCCCCCAGCTGAAGTGATAGCTGTGTAGCAGAAAGATGCTCACACTAGTCACCGCCGTCAGTCCCACAAAGACTTTCTTGGTCGACATTCTCCAGGCGGGTCCTGCAGGAGAGAATCAGATGGGGGTGAGTGTGTACAAGTGTGCACCTGTCTCCAGGGAACAGTCTGACTGTGAATTTACACACTTCACATTCAGCCCTCCAACAAACCCATGGTCAACCACTTAAATAACTCCCATCTCTCCAGCTCCTGTCAACCCCCTCGGGACGTCCCAGAGCGTTTCACAGACAGTGAAGGATTTGTTTTTGAAGTGTGGTCACTGTTGTAATGTAGGAAACTCAGCAGCCCATTGACGCACAGCAAGATCCCACAAACAGCAATGTGAGAATGACCCAGATCATCTGTTTTTAGTGATGTTGGTTGAAACCTTCAGTTGCCTGCAGTCCGAAGCTCTTGAATTCCCTCCCTAAACCTCTCCGCCTCTCTCCCTCTCTGTGTCTCTCTCTGTGTCTCTCTCTGTCTCTCTCTCTCTCTCTCTGTGTCTCTCTCTGTCTCCCTGTCTCTCTCTCTCTCTCTCTCTCCTCTTTTAAGACGTTCCTTAAAACCCACCTTGTTGACCAAGCTTTTGTTCACTGTCGCTAATATCTCCCTATCTAGCTCAGTGTCCAATTCTGTCCGATTGACGTTCCTGTGAAGCACCTTGGGGATGTTTTTCTGAGTTGAAGGTGCTAGATAAATGCAAGGAGTTGTCATTGTTGGGCAAGGCATTGCAATGATGCCTCCCAAAGTCAAAATGCCTATCTAGCCCTGGGTGTAGTGACTCACTGTGTGAGAAGCCTCAGTATCGAAGGGGAAGTGGGAGTGATTGGTCAGACAGATCGAGTGAGTGTGATGAAGTTAAAGGTACTGAGTGTGTGTAGATTCTCCGTTTAAAACATCAGCAAGTTATCACAACTCTCACTATTAATTAAATAGACAAGGCTCTAACACAGCAGGCTAATACCGCTCTCTCTCTCTCTTCCAGGCAATTAATTTTCTAATTGTCTAAACTCACTCCAACAAGAAACCAGAACTTCAATGATTCATTCAATTCCAGAACAGATTGACTCCCATGAATCCTGCTCCTGTATCTGGGGAGGTCTCTCTAACCCCCTCTCTCTCTCTCACTCCTGTATCTGGGGAGGTCTCTCTAACCCCCTCTCTCTCTCTCACTCCTGTATCTGGGGAGGTCTCTCTAACCCCCTCTCTCTCTCTCACTCCTGTATCTGGGGAGGTCTCTCTAACCCCCTCTCTCTCTCACACTCCTGTATCTGGGGAGGTCTCTCTAATCCCCTCTCTCTCTCACTCCTGTATCTGGGGAGGTCTCTCTAACCCCCTCTCTCTCTCACACACTCCTGTATCTGGGGAGGTCTCTCTAACCCCCTCTCTCTCTCTCACACTCCTGTATCTGGGGAGGTCTCTCTATCCCCCTCTCTCTCACACACTCCTGTATCTGGGGAGGTCTCTCTAACCTCCCCCACTCTCTCACTCCTGTATCTGGGGAGGTCTCTCTAACCCCCTCTCTCTCTCTCACACTCCTGTATCTGGGGAGGTCTCTCTAACCCCCTCTCTCTCTCACACTCCTGTATCTGGGGAGGTCTCTCTAACCCCCTCTCTCTCTCACACTCCTGTATCTGGGGAGGTCTCTCTAACCCCCTCTCTCACACTCCTATATCTGGGGAGGTCTCTCTAACCCCCTCTCTCTCTCTCACTCCTGTATCTGGGGAGGTCTCTCTAACCCCCTCTCTCTCTCACACTCCTGTATCTGGGGAGGTCTCTCTAACCCCCTCTCTCTCTCACACTCCTGTAACTGGGGAGGTCTCTCTAACCCCCCCTCCTCTCTCTCACACTCCTAAATCTGGGGAGGTCTCTCTAACCCCCCCCTCCTCTCTCTCACACTCCTGTATCTGGGGAGGTCTCTCTAACCCCCTCTCTCTCTCACACTCCTGTATCTGGGGAGGTCTCTCTAACCCCCTCTCTCTCTCACACTCCTGTATCTGGGGAGGTCTCTCTAACCCCCTCTCTCACACTCCTAAATCTGGGGAGGTCTCTCTAACCCCCTCTCTCTCTCTCACTCCTGTATCTGGGGAGGTCTCTCTAACCCCCTCTCTCTCTCACACTCCTGTATCTGGGGAGGTCTCTCTAACCCCCCCTCTCTCTCACACTCCTGTATCTGGGGAGGTCTCTCTAACCCCCCCTCCTCTCTCTCACACTCCTGTATCTGGGGAGGTCTCTCTAACCCCCTCTCTCTCTCACACTCCTGTATCTGGGGAGGTCTCTCTAACCCCCTCTCTCTCTCACACTCCTGTATCTGGGGAGGTCTCTCTAACCCCCTCTCTCTCTCACACTCCTGTATCTGGGGAGGTCTCTCTAACCCCCTCTCTCTCTCACACTCCTGTATCTGGGGAGGTCTCTCTAACCCCCTCTCTCTCACACTCCTGTATCCGGGGAGGTCTCTCTAACCCTCTCTCTCTCACACTCCTGTATCTGGAGAGGTCTCTCTAACCCCCCCTCTCTCTCTCACTCCTGTATCTGGGGAGGTCTCTCTAACCCCCCATCTCCCACACTCCTGTATCTGGGGAGGTCTCTCTAACCCCCCCTCTCTCTCTCACTCCTGTATCTGGGGAGGTATCTCTAACCCCCCATCTCTCACACTCCTGTATCTGGGGAGGTCTCTCTCACCCCCCCTCTCTCTCACACTCCTGTATCTGGGGAGGTCTCTCTAACCCCCTCTCTCTCTCACACTCCTGTATCTGGGGAGGTCTCTCTAACCCCCCTCTCTCTCTCTCACACTCCTGTATCTGGGGAGGTCTCTCTAACACTCCCTCTCTCTCACTCCTGTATTTGGGGAGGTCTCTCTAACCCCCCATCTCTCACACTCCTGTATCTGGGGAGGTCTCTCTAACCCCCTCTCTCTCTCACACTCCTGTATCTGGGGAGGTCTCTCTAACCCCCTCTCTCTCTCACACTCCTGTATCTGGGGAGGTCTCTCTAACCCTCTCTCTCTCACACACTCCTGTATCTGGGGAGGTCTCTCTAACACCCCCTCTCTCTCACACTCCTGTATCTGGGGACATTCCTTGCACTATTCAATCGAAACATAGGAACATTGGAGCAGGAGTAGGCCATTCAGCCCATTGAGCCTTTTCTACTATTTCACTGGGTCTTGGCTGATCATCTACTGCAACACCATCTTCCCTGCACTATCCCCCATCCCTCGATGTTTTTAATATGTAGAAATCTATCGATCTCAGTCTTGAACATACTCAGTGATTGATCCTCCACAGCCTCTGGTGTAGAGAATTCCAAAAATTCACCTCCCTCTGAGTGAAGAAATTCCTCCTCATCTCAGTCCTAAATGACCTGCCCCTTTCTCGGAGACTGTGTCCCCTGGTTCCAGACCCCCGCAGCCAGGGGGAAACACCCTCCCTGCATCCACCCTGTCGAACCCGGTAAGAATTGTGTAAGTTTCAATGAAGTCACCTCTCATTCTTTGAAATTCCAGAGAATAGAGGCCCAATCTCCTCAATCCCTCCCCACAGGACAATCTGTAGTAATTATAGTTTTGATAAACATAGGACTGTAGCTTTAAGAATAAACCTGTGTTGTAAGATCACATGATCATGGCTAACCATGAGTTAGCAGTGTGGGGAACCTCTCATAGAGACTTCTTTCATTATGGAGTTTGAGGTACAGATGTAACTGCTGTTGCTGTCTTGTAAATAAAGTTAAATTTTCCACCAAGAAAAGTTGTCTGGAAAATCAACTCCATAGCACATCCCTCCATCCAAGGGATTAGTCTGGTGAACGTCTGTTGCCCTCCCTCTATGGCCAGTATATCCTTTCTTAGATAAGGAGACCAAAACTGTCCACAATACTCCAGGTGTGGTCTCACCAAGGCTCTATACACTGCAGTAAGGCATCTTTACTCCTGGACTCAAATCCCCTCGTGATCAAGGCCCAACATACCATTCGCCTTCCCAATCGCCGGCTGTACCTGCCTGTTAGCTTTCTGTGACTCATGAACAAGGTCACCCAGGTCACTTCCCAATCTCTCACCACTGAAGAAATACTCTACATTTCTGGTTTCCCTACCAAAGTGGATAACTTCACATTTTTCCACATTATATTCCATCTCACCCACTCACTCAGCTTGTCCAAGTCCCCTTGAAGCTTCTTTGCATCCTCCTCACAATTCACTTTCCTGCCTAGTTATGTGTCATCAGTAAACTTGGAAATATTACATTTAATCCCCACATCTAAATCATTGATACAGATTGTGAACAGCTGTAGCCCAGCACTGATCCTTGCGGTACCCCACTAGTTACAGCCTGCCATCCTGAGAACAACCTGTTTATTCCTTCTCTCTGTTTTCTATCTTTAACCAATTCTCAATTCATGCCAGTGTATTGCCCCCAGTCCCATGTGCTCTACTTTTATTCACTAACCTCCTGTGTGGGACCTTATCAAAAGCTTTCTGAAAATCCAAATACACCACATCCACTGGTTCCCCCTTATCTACTCTGCTACTTACATCCTCAAAAAACTCCAACAGGTTTGTTAAACAGGATTTCCCTTTTATAAGTTCACTTTGACCCTGCCCAATCTCACCATTATTTTCTCAGTGTTCAGTTATCACATCCTTTATAATAGATTCCAACATTTTCCCTATTCCTGATGTCAGGCTAACAGGTCTGTAGTTTCCTTTATTTTCCTCTCCCTCATTTCTTAAAAGGAGGGAGAAAACGTAGCAAAAATGCTACAGTATTTATCTGGCTAGTCCAGTTCAGTTTCTGGTCAATGTTAACCCCCAGGATGTTGTTACTGGGGGATTCAGTGATGGTGATGCCATTGAACGTCAAGGGGTGATGGTTGGATTCTCTCTTGTTGGAGATGGTCATTGCCTGACACTTGTGTGGTGCACATGTTACTTGCCACTTGTCAGCCCAAGCCTGGATATTGTCCAGGTCTTGCTACATTGGGATATGGACTGCTTCAGTATCTGAGGAGTCATGAATGGGCCTGAACATTGTGCAATCATCAGCGAACATCCCCACTTCTGACCTTATGATGGGACAAAGGTCATTGATGAAGCAGCCTTAAGATGGTTGGGCCGAGGACACTACCCTGAGGAACTCCTGCAGTGATGTCCTGGAGCTGAGATGACTGACCTCCAACAACCACAACCATCTTCCTTTGTGCTGGGTATGACTCAAACCAGCGGAGAGTTTTCCCCCTGATTCCCATTGACTCCAGTTTTGCTAGGGCTCCTTGATGTCACACTCAGTCAAATGCTGCCTTGATGTCAAGGGCAGTCACTCTCACCTCACCTCGGGAGTTCAGCTCTTCTGTCCATATTTGTACCAAGGCTGTAATGAGGTCAGGAGCTGAGTGGCCCTGGCAGAACCCAAACTGGGCATCAGTGAGCAGGTTATTGCTAAGCAAGTGCCACTTGATAGCACTGTTGATGACCCCTTCCATTGCTTTACTGATGATGGGGAGTAGACTGATGGGGCGGTAACTGGCCAGGTTGGATTTGTTCTGCTTTTTGTGTACAGGATGTACCTGGGTAATTTTCCACATAGCCGGGTAGATGCCAGTGTTGTAGCTGTACTGGAACAGTTTGGCTAGGGGCGCAGCAAGTTCTGGAGCACAAGTCTTCAATACTATTGCCAGAATATTGTCAGGGCCCATAGCCTTTGCAGTATCCAGTGTCTTCAGCTGTTTCTTGACATCACGTGGAGTCAATTGAATTGGCTGAAGACTGGCAACTGTGATGCTGGGGACCTCCGGAGGAGGCTGAGATGGATCATCCAGTCGGCACTTCTGGCTGAAGATTGTAGCAAATGCTTCAGCCTTATCTTTTGCACTGATGGGCTGGGCTCCTCCATCATTGAGGATGGGGATATTTGTGGATCCTCCTCTTCCAGTGAGTTGTTTAATTGTCCACCACCATTCATGACTGGATGTGGCAGGACTGCAGAGCTTAGATCTGATCGGTTGGTTGTGGGATCGCTTAGCTCTGTCTATCACTTGCTGCTTATGCTGTTTAGCAAGCTGCTGCTTGTCTAGTCTGTGGGACAGCTCTGCCAATTTTGGTATAAGCCCCTGGTGTTAGTAAGTGTCGACAGGGGTGGGTGTACTATTGTTGCTTCTGGTGCCTAGGTCAATGCCAGGTGGTCCACTCAGTTTCATTCCTTTTTGACTTTTCTGTGTCGGTTTGATACAACTGAGAGACCATTTCAGAGGGGCAGTTAAGAGTCACCTACATTGTTGTGTGGTCTGGGGTCACATGTAGGCCAGACCAGGTAAGGACGGCAGATTTCCTTCCCTAAAGGGACATTAGTGACCCAGATGGGTTTTGACAACAATCGATGATAGTTTCATGGTCACCGTCACTGAGACTAGTTTTCAATTCCAGATTTATTAACTGAATTTAAATTCCACCTGTGGTGGGATTTGAACCCATGTCCTCGAGTATTAATCTGGGTCTCTGGGTTACTAGCCCAGTGACAATACCACTACACTACCGTCATGCCAAATGCTGTAACATTGATGATGCCTTCCCAGTCCTGCACCATTTCCACACCTCCGTGCCTGAACCAGCCGAACTCGGAGTCCATCAACAACACAACCCCACAGGCAACCTCCCCAGAACCTGGAACAGGATATATCAGCCCAGTCAGGTTCCCTCTACTCTGTATTCAAAGGGGATGGAGAGGAGAGAGAGAGACGGAGAGGCTTTTTTCACTCAGCAATCAGTCCGACAACCTATTTACGCTTGTGGGGAGTTAACCAGTTAATATAATCAGCCCCAAACCCACAGTGAAAGGGGGTGAATTGGAGGAGGAAGCAGATGAAATTGCTCTGTTTGAATGCTGTGTGATATCTGCACCAGTTTTCGTGCCCAGGGTTGAGAATGCAAGCTTGCTGATAGTGTTACAGATATCGCCCACATTAAAGACAGAATCATCACTTAACCCCCAAAACTCAGCGCCCCCCGCCTCCGAGCCCCCACATTGCAAATCTCACCAGGTTGTCCAGGAACTGTTCTTTGTAATTGTTTCACACACTCGGGTGCAATGCAATTGGCATCAAACTGGCAGGATGGCAAGCTGATCGAACGTGAGACTACGGCAGTGATGTGAAATGAACAATGTGCTGTGATTAAAATGTGTGGGGCCGACCAGGCACAAAGATGAGACACCATGTAACTATCATGGAGTGGAATCCACACTGTGTCACCAAGGCAGAATTGGCTGGATTCAATGTAGCTGGCATAGAATTCATCAGATTGTTTTAATTCATTCACGGGATGTGGGCGTCGCTGGCTGGGTCCAGCATTTAGTGCCCATCCCTAGTTGCCCCTTGAGAAGGTGGTGGTGAGCTGCCTTCTTGAGCCGCTGCAGTCCCTGTGGTGTAGGTACACCCACTGTGCTGTTAGGGAGGGAGTACCAGGATTCTGACCCAGCGACAGTGAAAGGGAGGATTAATGGGATGCAATGTAATTAACCTGTGACGAACCAAATACAATGAAACCGCTACACAACTGACTGAATACAATTAAATAGCAAAGAATTTAGGAGATATAATATAACGAATGTGAAATTGACTATATCCCTTCATGGCCTTACCCACCCTATCTCTATAATCTCCTCCAGCCCCTACAACCCTCCCTATCTCTATAATCTCCTCCAGCCCCTACAATCCTCCCTATCTCTGTAACCTCCTCCAGCCCCTACAACCCTCCCTATCTCTGTAACCTCCTCCAGCCCCTACAACCCTCCCTATCTCTATAATCTCTTCCAGCCCTTACAACCCTCCCTATCTCTAACCACCTCCAGCCCCTACAACCCTCCCTATCTCTGTAACCTCCTCCAGCCCCTACAACCCTCCCTATCTCTATAATCTCCTCCAGCCCCTACAACCCTCCCTATCTCTAACCACCTCCAGCCCCTACAACCCTCCCTATCTCTGTAACCTCCTCCAGCCCCTACAACCCTCCCTATCTCTGTAACTTCCTCCAGCCGCTACAACCCTCCCTATCTCTGTAACCTCCTCCAGCCCCTACAACCCTCCCTATCCCTGTAACCTCCTCCAGCCCCTACAACCCTCCGTATCCCTGTAACCTCCTCCAGCCCTGACCCTCCCTATCTCTATAACCTCCTCCAGCCCCTACAACCCACCCTATCCCTGTAACCTCCTCCAGCCCCTACAACCCTCCCTATCTCTGTAACCTCCTCCAGCCCCTACAACCCTCCCTATCTCTGTAACCTCCTCCAGCCCCTACAACCCTCCCTATCTGTGTAACCTCCTCCAGCCCCTACAACCCTCCCTATCTCTGTAACCTCCTCCAGCCCCTACAACCCTCCCTATCTCTGTAACCTCCTCCAGCCCCTACAACCCTCCCTATCTCTGTAACCTCCTCCAGCCCCTACAACCCTCCCTATCTCTATAATCTCTTCCAGCCCTTACAACCCTCCCTATCTCTAACCACCTCCAGCCCCTACAACCCTCCCTATCTCTGTAACCTCCTCCAGCCCCTACAACCCTCCCTATCTCTATAATCTCCTCCAGCCCCTACAACCCTCCCTATCTCTAACCACCTCCAGCCCCTACAACCCTCCCTATCTCTGTAACCTCCTCCAGCCCCTACAACCCTCCCTATCTCTGTAACTTCCTCCAGCCGCTACAACCCTCCCTATCTCTGTAACCTCCTCCAGCCCCTACAACCCTCCCTATCCCTGTAACCTCCTCCAGCCCCTACAACCCTCCGTATCCCTGTAACCTCCTCCAGCCCTGACCCTCCCTATCTCTATAACCTCCTCCAGCCCCTACAACCCACCCTATCCCTGTAACCTCCTCCAGCCCCTACAACCCTCCCTATCTCTGTAACCTCCTCCAGCCCCTACAACCCTCCCTATCTCTGTAACCTCCTCCAGCCCCTACAACCCTCCCTATCTCTGTAACCTCCTCCAGCACCTACAACCCTCCCTATCTCTGTAACCGCCTCCAGCCCCTACAACCCTCCGAGATCTCTGGACTCCTCCAATTCCGGCCTCTTGACCATCCCCCGATTCCCCATCGCTCCACCATTGGCGGCCGTGCCTTCAGCTGCCTGGGGCCCTGAGCTCTGGAATTCCCTCACTAAACCTCTCCACCCTCCCCTCTCTCTATCTCTCTATCTTTCTCTGTCTCTCTCTCTCCCTTAAGACGCTCCTTAAAACCGACCTCTGTGACCGAGCTTTGGATCTCCTGTCCCTAATATCCCCGTATGTGGCTCGGGGTCAGATTCTGACCGATTGACCTTCCTGTGAAACACCTGGGGGAGGTTTCACTATCTTGAAGGCGCTAGATAAGTTATTGTTGTAAAGTTCTCTCTTTTTCGACCCTGGACATTTCTCTGTGGATGGAGGTTTTTTTGGGGGGAAGGTGGTATTTATCATCTCATTGGCTGCAGTGTCCACTGGTGGCTGATCAGGTCTACCCCTGACAGGCAGAACCTCCCAGAGCGGGAGTGTCATCACTGCTGGGATCTGTTGTTGGATTTATCCGTCTCCTTTCCTCTTTCCTGCAACACTCCTCCTCCAGGCACCACCATCTAGGGCCTGCGCTTCCCACTGCCGGTGACACACAAGCGAGTGACATCCTCAGGGAGCCCTTGAATCGTATGTTCTGTTCCTTTTACCCCCCTGGGTCAGCTCTCCGTCCAGCACAGTGTTGTTGCCACATAACTTACGTGAAATTGACTAGATAATAATTAAATGTCACATAATTGACCAAATACAATGTAAATATCATACAATTGACGAGACACGGTGCACCTGGTCAATGTTGCATTCATTGCGATGAAACTGCTACACAATTGACTGGACACAATGTAACTAGCAAGTGAAACTGGCCAAAAATCGACGAGTTACAATGTAACTGACATGAAATCGACTCGATACAACACGTAACTAGCATGAAATCGACTCGATACAATGTAACTAGCATGAAATCGACTCGATACAATGTAACTAGCATGAAATCGACTCGATACAATGTAACTAGCATGAAATCGACTCGATACAATGTAACTAGCATGAAATCGGCTAGTTGGGAGCACGAAATTGGCTAGATACAAGTGTAACTAGCATGGAACTGACGGGAGACAATGTAACTAGCACAAAATCGACTAATTACCATGTAAGTAACGTGAGATACAATGTCACTAGCATGGGATCGGCTGGATACAATGTATCTGGCGTGACATTGACTCGATACAGTGTAATGAATGTGAAGTCGACTAGATACAATGACACTGCGACCTCGCTGACTGGATACAATGTAACTCGCTTTGAATTAATGAGATACAATGTAATTAACATGAAATCGACCAGATGCAGTGCAACTACCGAGGAATTGGAGAGGTAACAGGCAGAGCAGACATTGAGAGGAGAGGAGAGGAGGAGGGTGGGTGGTAATTCATGAAAGACCATTCGGATCTGAATCTACAGTAAACAGAAATCCCACATACTCACTCGCTGCTGTCTTGGCTGCAGCTTCTGCCGGAGCCGCTGACGTCGAGTTCATCTTGGTCTATTTTTGCCCCTTCACACTGTGGCAAACGGAAGGTTTGCACCATTTTCTGATATCCCACCACCCCCCCACCCCCCACCTCTCTTCTCTTTCTCTCCTATTTACCCCTCTTCTCTACATCTGAATCACCGTGCACACAGACAGAGAGAGAGAGGGGGTGTGTGGTTCTCACACGTCCTCCTTATTTATAAAATGCAGCAATTGCAGTAATAATTGCTCTCCCTGTCCAAATGCATCAGGCACGGGCCGTGTTGTTATCCAGTTGCCTTGCCGGTGGTAAGAGGGAGATTTTCCTTCGCTTCCCTCTCCCTCTGCACCGATTTATTCCATTGCAAAGGAGACAGGGAATTAAAAACCAAAACCACTGAACCCGTTTCTCATTCGGTCAAAGGGTCAGTTCAGACTCGTCCGCAGAATTACTAAATCCTGCTCTCTTCAAAGAGATCTTATTGTAAACTGGACTGATCCCCACCTCACAGGAACCTCCTGTTGAGGTAAGTCACGTATTAGTGTCAACAGCCCTCCTCACGTTGTCCCACCGCCGACTACCTTTTAAACAAGCTTAAGTGTTGTGTCCATGCCCACCTTCCGCCTCCATTCCCCACCTCCACGTCCCGCTATAACTCTGATGCTAACATTTACAATGGTAATTTTCTATGTAAACATGTCACGCAGAGCCACACACTGGTCAGAGGATGCCATTGCAGCCAGCTGTAGAGGTATTTCCATTGTAAATGGGGGTAAGAGTGTCAAGAGAGGGAAAAACTTACATTTATACAGAGCCTTTCACGGTTCTTGCAGTGCATCTTGTAGATGGTACACACTGCTGCCACTGTGTGTGGGTGGTGGAGGGAGTGAATGTTTAAGGTGGTGAATGGCCTCCTCCTGTCCTGGGTAACAGGCTGGAGGAGGGGCTGAATGGCCTCCTCTTGTTCCTGTATAACAGGCTGGAAAGGGGCTGAATGGCCTCCTTCTGTTCCTGTATAACAGGCTGGAAAGGGGCTGAATGGCCTCCTCCTGTTCCTATATAACAGGCTGGAAAGGGGATGAATGGCCTCCTCCTGTTCCTATACAACAGGCTGGAAAGGGGCTGAATAGCCTCCTCCTGTTCCTGTATAACAGGCTGGAAAGGGGCTGAATAGCCTCCTCTTGTTCCTGTGTAACAGGCTCGAGGGGCTGAATGGCTTCCTCTTGTTCCTGTGTAACAGGCTGGAAAGGGGCTGAATGGCCTCCTCCTGTTCCTGTGTAACAGGCTGGAGAGGGGCTGAATGGCCTGCTCCTGTTCCTGTGAAAAAGGCATTGCTGACACTTGGAAGCAGCTTTTACCTGTTTGGATCTGATGGGTTAGTGCTCAGGCATCTCAGAGGAGTGAGTGAATCATAAATAGTTAATCTCCCTGTAAGATGACCCATCAACACGGGAGACTCCGAGTTCGCTGGTTAAATAATTAACTTCGTACGACAGTATAATTGAGACTCAGTTCATTATCAGTTACACGCTGAGTGATGAATTCAAATCTGAAACATCTCCCCATTACATCCAGTAAGAGGTAACTAGGAGCACATTATAAGGCATCTGAGGCACGATGTATCCTAACTGCATCTTAGCTACGAGGGAGCAGGCAGTGAAGGCAGAGCTCTGCAGAGCTTTCCGATGACCATCGGCTTGTGAGACCTTAAGCGTTTGTGAACGGAAAGTCAACTGTGGTGTGCTTCACAGAACCGTCGAATTTTACAGCCTCTCAGTCCACCCCCCCCACCACCCCGCCCTCCGATTGGCCTCAGCACCAGGCTCACTTTGCAGCAATTCCTGGGCCCGGGGTGTGCACGCATGACTTGAGTGTTGGGCTGCGATGCCTCACACAGTTGGACATCCCACCGACACACCGCCCGGGCGAGGTTGGGTGGG